>NC_069500.1:1131061004-1131358504 GCF_027579735.1 Bombina bombina
TTTTGTTTGGGACTTTTTGGACTGTTGTTAGTTCTAAAAAAATTTCCTTTTGTGAGCATCAATCAAGAAAGAGGAGGATTGGCTGCTTATTGGACAGTTTATGGACACTATTCCTTCTCTGATTGGTCACTTTTTTCTTGGAGTTATAAGTTAGCTCTCTCTTTAGCTACTTATTGTGGTTATCTGTTTTCTATGCTGTTTTAATATGTTATGTTATGTCATTCTGTTACTTTTAAAAACTGCATTGAGTAGTAAAGAAAAAGAATGCAAAAAATACTCGTCTCTGTGTCTTTAATAAAATCTAGATTATACCTTCAAAATATTAGGATAATCGGAATTTATATGTTATCTGCTGTATATTAAAGGGACACTGTACCCAATTTTTTTCTTTTGGAATTCAGATAGAGCATGACATTTTAAGCAACTTTCTAATTTATTCCTATTATCAAATGTTCTTTATTCTCTTGGTATCTTTATTTGAAATGCAAGAATGTAAGTTTAAATGCTGGCCCATTTTTGGTGAACAACTTAGGTTGTCCTTGCTGATTGGTAGATAAATTCATCCACCAATCAAAAACTGCTGTCAAGAGTTCTGAACCAAGAAAAAAGCTTAGATGCCTTCTTTTTCATATAAAGATAGCAAGAGAAAGAAGAAACATTGATAATAGGAGTAAATTAGAAAGTTGCTTAAAATTGCATGCTCTATCTGAATCATGAAAGAAAAAATTTGGGTTCAGTGCCCCTTTAAATATTGCTAACTAATATATTAATATATATATATATATATATATATAATTTTCCATAATAGCGCCCCCTATAGTTGGATACCTAGGTATCATCAACAAGTTTTGGTACAATGTAACTATTAGTTATATTGTAGCTATCTTAGGGTTTATTTTATACATAAGTATTTAGTTTTAAATAGGAATAATTTAGATAATGATAGTAATTTTCTTTAGATTTATTTTAATTATATTTAAGTTAGGGGGTGTTAGGGTTAGGGTTATACTTAGATTTAGGGGTTAATAACTTTAATATAGTGGCGGCGATGTTGGGGGAGGCAGATTAGGGGTTAATAAGTGTAGGTAGGTTGCAGCGACATTGGGGGCAGCAGATTAGGGGTTCATAAGTATAATGCAGGTGGCGGCGATGTCGAGGGTGGCAGATTAGGGGTTAATATGTGTAAGATTAGGGGTGTTTAGACTCTGGGTTCATGTTAGGGTGTCAGGTGTAGACATACATTGTATTTCCCTATAGGAATCAATGGGGCCGCGTTACTGAGATTTATGCTGCTTTTTGGCAGGTGTTAGATTTTTTCTCAGCTGGCTCTCCCTGTTGATATCTATGGGGAAATCGTGCACAAGTACGTACGACCAGCTCACCGCTGACTTAAGCAGCGCTGGTATTGGAGTGTGGTAATGAGCAAAATTTTGCTCAACTCTCACTTCTTGCCTTTTAATGCCGGGTTTGTAAAAACCTGTAATACCAGCACTGTAGGTAAGTGAGCGGTGAGACAAAATTGCTCGTTAGCACCGCACAGCTCAAAATGAAAACTCGTAATCTAGCCGATAGTTTCTTTTGCTTTCTTCTAATTTCGCCTGTCCCTTCATTATCAAACTCTTTATACCTTATTTCCTTTTTAACTATTGTCTTTTATTCTCTCTTGGTCCTTCCACTACAAGAGACTTTCTTGTTCAGTATCAGAGTATAATCATACATTTCTCCCTATAAGGAATTTTCTCTGTAAAATTTTGTCCAACTCCAATTTTTGTTGGACGCCAATTTAAGGATTTCTCTGCATATGAGATAATTACATTGACTGAGCCTTATTGATTAAACTATTATAATGATAATTCTAAATCCAAGCATGATTGTGGCCCCTTGAGAATGAGATTGGACACCGCTACTCAAGCCTCTCTAAACTTTTCCTGTTTCATCTTACCTCGATTGTAAAAGGCTTGTTATGAAAATATTCTATTTCACTTAAAGGGACTTTAAACACTTGTCATTAGTGTTTTGATTGTTTTTTATTCATAATGTTTCTCTATTTTTTTAAATGCAAATCGCTATTTCTTTTTATTATAGGTTTATTTATTTTTTTATTTTTTTAAATTTGCTTCACTTTTTGACCGGTCCGTGCCGACATGGCTGAAAGTTATGTTGAGAAAGCGGCCAAAGGGGTGCGTTAGCTACGCGTGCTTTCCCCCCCCCCCACACCTTTTAAATACCGCTGGTATTTAGAGTTCACAGAATGGCTGCGTTAGGCTCCAAAAAGGGAGCGTAGAGCATATTTACCGCCACTGCAACTGTAAATACCAGCGTTGCTTACGGACGCGGCCAGCTTCAAAAACGTGCTCATGCACGATTCCCCCATAGAAAACAATGGGGCAGTTTGAGCTGAAAAAAAACCTAACACCTGCAAAAAAGCAGCGTTCAGCTCCTAACGCAGCCCCATTGTTTACTATGGGGAAACACTTCCTAATTTTGCACCTAACACCCTAACATGTACCCCGAGTCTAAACACCCCTAACCTTACATTTATTAATCCCTAATCTGCCGCCCCCGCTATCGCTGACACCTGCATATTTTTTTTAACCCCTAATCTGCCGCTCCGTATACCACCGCAACCTACATTATACCTATGTACCCCTAATCTGCTGCCCCTAACACCGCCGACCCCTATATTATATTTATTAACCCCTAATCTGCCCCCCACAACGTCGCCGCCAGCTACCTACAATAATTAACCCCTAATCTGCCAATCGGATCTCGCCGCTAGTCTAATAAATGGATTAACCCCTAAAGCTAAGTCTAACCCTAACACTAACACCCCCCTAAATTAAATATAATTTAAATCTAACAAAATAAATTAACTCTTATTATATAAATTATTCCTATTTAAAGCTAAATACTTACCTGTAAAATAAACCCTAATATAGCTACAATATAAATTATAATTATATTGTAGCTATTTTAGGATTAATATTTATTTTCAGGCAACTTTGTAATTATTTTAAACAGGTACAATAGCTATTAAATAGTTAAAATAATTACAAAATTACCTGTAAAATAAATCCTAACCTAAGTTACAATTAAACCTAACACTACACTATCAATAAATTAATTAAATAAAATACCTACAATTATCTACAATTAAACCTAACACTACACTATCAATAAATTAATTAAATACAATACCTACAAATAAATACAATTAAATAAACTAACTAAACTAACTAAAGTACAAAAAATAAAAAAGAACTAAGTTACAAAAAATAAAAAAATATTTACAAACATTAGAAAAATATTACAACAATTTTAAACTAATTACACCTACTCTAAGCCCCCTAATAAAATAACAAAGCCCCCCAAAATAAAAAAATGCCCTACCCTATTCTAAATTAAAAAAGTTCAAAGCTCTTTTACCTTACCAGCCCTGAAAAGGGCCTTTTGCGGGGCATGCCCCAAAGAATTCAGCTCTTTTGCCTGTAAAAAACCCCCCATATAATACCCCCCCCCAACATTACAACCCACCACCCACATACCCCTAATCTAACCCAAACCCCCCTTAAATAAACCTAACACTAAGCCCCTGAAGATCTCCCTACCTTATCTTCACCATGCCAGGTTCACCGATCGCTCCAGAAGAGGGTCCGAAGTCTTGATCCAAGCGGCGGCTGAAGAACTCCATCATCGGGCTGAAGTCGGAAGTCCATCATCGGGATGAAGTCTTCTATCAAGCGCCATCTTCAATCTTCTTTCTTCCGGAGTGGAGCCATCTTCTTCCCAGCCGACGCGGATCCAACCTCTTCAACCAACGCCTACTCGCCGAATGACGGTTCCTTTAAATGACGTCATCCAAGATGGCGTCCCTCGAATTCCGATTGGCTGATAGGATTCTATCAGCCAATCGGAATTAAGGCAGGAATATTCTGATTGGCTGATGGAATCAGCCAATCAGATTCAAGTTCAATCCGATTGGCTGATCCAATCAGCCAATCAGATTGAGCTTGCATTCTATTGGCTGTTCAGATTAGCCAATAGAATGCGAGCTCAATCTGATTGGCTGATTGGATCAGCCAATCGGATTGAACTTGAATCTGATTGGCTGATTCCAACAGATTGAAGATGGCGCTTGATAGAAGACTTCATCCCGATGATGGACTTCCGACTTCAGCCCGATGATGGAGTTCTTCAGCCGCCGCTTGGATCAAGACTTCGGACCCTCTTCTGGAGCGATCGGTGAACCTGGGATGGTGAAGATAAGGTAGGAAGATCTTCATGGGCTTAGTGTTAGGTTTATTTAAGGGGGGTTTAAATTAGATTAGGGGTATGTGGGTGGTGGGTTGTAATGTTGTGGGGGGGTATTGTATGTTTTAATTTACAGGCAAAAGAGCTGAATTATTTGGGGCATGCCCCGCAAATGGCCCTTTTCAGGGCTGGTAAGGTAAAAGAGCTTTGAACTTTTTTAATTTAGAATAGGGTAGGGCATTTTTTTATTTTGGGGGTCTTTGTTATTTTATTAGGGGGCTTAGAGTAGGTGTAATTAGTTTAAAATTGTTGTAATATTTTTCTAATGCTTGTAAATATTTTTTTATTTTTTGTAACTTAGTTCTTTTTTATTTTTTGTACTTTAGTTAGTTTATTTAATTGTAGTTATTTGTAGGTATTGTATTTAATTAATTTATTGATAGTGTAGTGTTAGGTTTAATTGTAGATAATTGTAGGTATTTTATTTAATTAATTTATTGATAGTGTAGTGTTAGGTTTAATTGTAACTTAGGTTAGGATTTATTTTACAGGCAATTTTGTAATTATTTTAACTAGGTAGCTATTAAATAGTTATTAACTATTTAATAGCTATTGTACCTGGTTAAAATAAATACAAAGTTTCCTGTAAAATAAATATTAATCCTAAAATAGCAACAATATAATTTTAATTTATATTGTAGCTATATTAGGGTTTATTTTACAGGTAAGTATTTAGTTTTAAATAGGATTAATTTATTTAATAAGAGTTAATTTATTTCGTTAGATAAAAATTATATTTAACTTAGGGGAGTGTTAGTGTTAGGTTTAGACTTAGCTTTAGGGGTTAAAAAATTTATTAGAATAGCGGTGAGCTCCGGTCGGCAGATTAGGGGTTAATGTTTGAAGTTAGGTGTCGGCGATGTTAGGGAGGGCAGATTAGGGGTTAATACTATTTATTATTGGGTTATTGAGGTGGGAGTGAGGCGGATTAAGGGGTAATACATTTATTATAGTAGCGGTGCGGTTCGGTCGGCAGATTAGGGGTTAATAAGTGTAGGTAAGGTAGCGGCGATGTTGGGGGGGCAGATTAGGGGTTAATAAATATTATGTAGGTGTCGGCGATGTTAGGGGCAGCAGATTAGGGGTACATAGGGATAATGTAGCTGGCAGGGGTGTACGGAGCGGCAGATTAGGGGTTAAAAAAATTTAATAGAGTGGCGGCGGTGTGGGGGGCCTCGGTTTAGGGGTACATGGGTAGTTTATGGGTGTTAGTGTACTTTAGAGCACAGTAGTTAAGAGCTTTATAAACCGGCGTTAGCCCAGAAAGCTCTTAACTACTGTTTTTTTTCTGTGGCTGGAGTTTTGTCGTTAGATTTCTAACGCTCACTTCAGCCACGACTCTAAATACCGGCGTTAGAAAGATCCCATTGAAAAGATAGGATAGGGCGTAGGGGGATCTGCGGTATGGAAAAGTCACGGCTGCAAAGTGAGTGTTAGACCCTTTCCTGACTGACTCCAAATACCAGAGCGCGGTAAAAACCAGCGTTAGGAGCCTCTAACGCTGGTTTTGACGGCTACCACCCAACTCTAAATCTAGCCGTCTATTTTACAATAAACCTTGTACTAAGAGTGATAGAGGGATCGCCCAACACACTGATCAGGGAGACAGCTGCTGTCTCATAAATATACTCTGTTTTCTTTTGCCACTCTGTTATCTCTCCAAGCTCCCGGAGTCCCGCTCAAGCTATACCTTTTCTGAGCTTATTGCAAATCGTATGCAGCTGACACTCTCTATGTGATGTGACATCATCAGTGGTTTGTTAATTTAGCAGGCATTCTGAAGATCCTAAAAGATAGCGTAGTGAATGCTTTATTTGTGGGGGTTTTTATGAGTATGGAGCGGTCAGCCATAGGGGCCTAGTTATCAAGCCGTCAACCTCAAATACACTGGAATTCCGCAGCGTATTTGTGGCGAGGCTGATTCGCCTTAGTTATCAAAGGCTAGAGACCGGCAAAAGTAAAATTTTGTGACGTAAGCTCGCATTCTATTGGCTGATCGGAACAGCCAATAGAATGCGAGCTCAATCTGATTGGCTGATTGGATCAGCCAATTGGATTGAACTTGAATCTGATTGGCTGATATAATCAGCCAATCAGATTTTTCCTACCTTAATTCCGATTGGCTGATAGAATCCTATCAGCCAATCGGAATTGAAGGGACACCATCTTGGATGACGTCCCTTAAAGGAGCCTTCATTCCTCGGTAGTCCGTCGGTAATTGAAGACCCTGCTTGGAAGATGACATCGCCCAGATAGAAGACTTCTTCAGCGCCTCTTGGAAGATGACGTAGCCCGGATGGAAGACTTCTTCAGCGCCGCTTGGAGGATCACTTCATCGGATGGAAGATTTCTTCAGCGCCGCTTGGAGGATAACTTCTGCCGCTCCGCGTCTCCTCTTCAGTTCTATCGCTGCTCGGCTGAGTGAAGACGACTCAAGGTAGGATGATCTTCAGGGGATTAGTGTTAGGTTATTTTAAGGGGGTTTGGGTTAGATTAGGGGTATGTGGGTGGTGGGTTTCAATGTTTGGGGGGTTGTATTTTTCTTTTACAGGCAAAAGAGCTGAATTCTTTGGGGCATGCCCCACAAAAGGCCCTTTTAAGGGCTGGTAAGGTAAAAGAGCTTTGAACTTTTTTAATTTAGAATAGGGTAGGGCATTTTTTTATTTTGGGCTGGTTTGTTATTTTATTAGGGGGCTTAGATTAGGTGTAAGTAGCTTAAAATTGTTTTAATATTTTTTAAATGTTTGCAACCTATTTTTTTATTTTTTGTAACTTAACTTTTTTTTATTTTTTGTACTTTAGTTAGTTTATTTCATTGTATTTAATTGTAGTTATTTGTAGTTAATTTATTTTATTTATTTAATGATAGTGTAGTGTTAGGTTTAATTGTAACTTAGGTTAGGATTTATTTTACATGTAATTTTGTATTTCTTTTAGCTAGGTAGTTATTAAATAGTTAATAACTATTTAATAACTATTCTAACTAGCTAAAATAAATACAAAGTTACTTGTAAAATAAATATAATTCCTAAAATAGCTACAATGTTATTATTAATTACATTGTAGCTATCTTAGGGTTTATTTTACAGGTAAGTATTTAGTTTTAAATAGGAATAATTTATTAAAGTATAGTGTAGTGTTAGGTGTAATTGTGACTTAGGTTAGTTTTTATTTTACAGGTAAATTTCTCTTTATTTTAGCTAGGTAAGCTATTAAATAGTTAATAACTATTTAATAGCTATTGTAACTAGTTAAAATAAATACAAAGTTGCCTGTAAAATAAAAATAAATCCTAAAATAGCTACAATATAATTATTGTTTATATTGTAGCTATATTAGGGTTTATTTTAAAGGTAAGTATTTAGTTTTAAATAGGATTAATTTAGTTCATAATAGAAATATTATTTAGATTTATTTAATTAATATTTAAGTTAGGGGGGTGTTAGGGTTAGTGTTAGACTTAGGTTTAGGGGTTAATAAATTTATTACAGTGGCGGCGGTGTAGTGGGCACAGGATAGGGGTTAATAAATGTATTATAGGTGGCGACGGTGTAGGGGGGGCAGATTAGGGGTTAATAAATTTAATATAGGTTGCAGCAGGGTCCGGGAGCAGCGGTTTAAGGGTTAAACTATTTATTTAGTTGCGGCGAGGTGTGGGATTTAGGGGTTAATATGTATAGAATAACTTGCGGTGGGCTCCGGGAGCAGCAGTTTAGGGGGTAATAACTTTATTTAGTTGCGGCGGTGTAGGGGGCAGATTAGGGGTGTTTAGACTCGGGGTACATGTTAGGGTGTTAGGTGCAGACATCTCCCATAGAAATCAATGGGATGTCTGGCAGCAGCGAACTTGTACTTTCGCTATGGTCAGACTCCCATTGATTCCTATGGGATCCGCCGCCTCCAGGGCGGATTGAAAACCAGGTACGCTGGGCCGGAAAAGTGCTGAGCGTACCTGCTAGTTTTTTGATAACTAGCAAAAGTAGTCAGATTGTGCCGCACTTGTGTGCGGAACATCTGGAGTGACGTAAGAATCGATCTGTGTCGGACTGAGTCCGGCGGATCGAAGCTTACGTCACAAAATTCTACTTTTGCCGGTCTCTAGCCTTTCATAACTAATGTGAATCAGCCTCGCCACAAATACGCTGCGGAATTCCAGCGTATTTGAGGTTGACGGCTTGATAACTAGGCCCCTATGGCTGACCGCTCCATACTCGTAAAAAAACCCAAAGCATTCACTACGCTATCTTTTAGGATCTTCAGAATGCCTGCTAAATAAACAAACCACTGATGCTGTGACATCACATAGAGAGCGTCAGCTGCATACGATTTGCAATAAGCTCAGAAAAGGTATAGCTTGAGCGGGACTCCGGGAGCTTGGAGAGATAACAGAGTGGCAAAAGAAAACAGAGTATATTTATGAGACAGCAGCTGTCTCCCTGATCAGTGTGTTGGGCGATCCCTCTTTCACTCTTAGTACAAGGTTTATTGTAAAATAGACGGCTAGATTTAGAGTTGGGTGGTAGCCGTCAAAACCAGCGTTAGAGGCTCCTAACGCTGGTTTTTACCGCGCTCTGGTATTTGGAGTCAGTCAGGAAAGGGTCTAACACTCACTTTGCAGCCGTGACTTTTCCATACCGCAGATCCCCCTACGCCCTATCCTATCTTTTCAATGGGATCTTTCTAACGCCGGTATTTAGAGTCGTGGCTGAAGTGAGCGTTAGAAATCTAACGACAAAACTCCAGCCGCAGAAAAAAAACAGTAGTTAAGAGCTTTCTGGGCTAACGCCGGTTTATAAAGCTCTTAACTACTGTGCTCTAAAGTACACTAAATCCGATGTTGCAGATTATTACCCATGTTCTGTTTTGCTTATAACCTCCAATATTCATTTAAGTGTATTTACTGTAATAAGAATATCTATAAGTTAAATCTTGATACGATACAATATTCATCTGATCATTTATATATATAACATACTAAAGTTTATTAGTTTATTATATATTCTCATAGAATGTAAACGTTGTTAATAATATGAGAGTTAAGGATAATTGTATATATCTACATGTTACATATTCCTAGACACATATGTGGAGTTAATTAATTGATTAGATAAAGAGAGACTGTATCTCAGATATGGTGAACAATCTACCATAGATAGCAGCTTTCCATATTGCTAGATAGGGTTAAGTATTCAGCTGATTTGGGTTCACATGTAATTTGATACCTATTTAAGCCTCTGTAAAACATACATTAGACATGGTCTATGATTACGGCAAGAGCTAGCCGAAACACGTTAGACCTTTCTAGGTTTTTACAAACATTTTTTTCATGTTTTAATCCGATACTAATAAAATTCTGTTTTTATTAATCTACAACTGGGACTTTGCTACATTTTTTCTTGATACTTTCCTTGAGAGTAGAGGAACTCTCTCCATTAAGTCCCAGACTATATCGGCATACAGAGAAGCATTGGCCTATTCAGAGGCACGGATTGGATACAGACCGGTGAGAATGTGAAGGAGGTTCTGACGTCACATCCGATCGGTAAGTCCCGCACACGCTTGCAGTGGAACCGGAGTTGGAGAGAGAGTGATGGTCGTGCTTCACAGCGTGACTACCCTTTCGTCTACACAGAGGTGAGCCTAGCCGAGAGAAGTGGAAGACTTCCGCCTTCACGGAAAGGTAAAGAAGGGCTAATGTGTATGCGAGTGTGTGGGTGAAGTATGTGATAAGACCGCCGTGTCAAGTGTTTGTTACAAATTGCTAGACTGCATTAACCTCACCTGCGCATTGTTACATGTATCCTGGTATACACCATTCCGATGCTTACAAAGTATTTTATCCACTAGGCAGCGTTATACAAACTTTGTCATATTTTTGAAACTTTTTTCCTCATTTAACGCTCAATGTGGATACTACTTTAAGGCCACATATCAGTAATTATATTGTGTATGTGCACTCTTCCTGATATAGATAAAAAATATATGCTCAGCCGATTGTAGATAAAGTTAATGATAAAAGAAAGAGATATTATCTACGTATATATTCTTTCTATCTAACAGCCTCTTTACTAAACCCATACTGGCTTTAAAATGGAGTTAGCAGCTGATAAACAATACAATTCTTTATGCACTGATGATAATTGGGATTTGGATGATATAGAATTGGAGGATCTATCTAAAGTTTGCATTAAAAATGCTGGACTGGGTGACCTGTTTTCTATGCTTGAGGATTATAAACTAAAAGAACTTAGACTCCGCATGGACAATTGGACATTCACTAAATATATTGCTAAAGGAATGATACCTCGTGGGTTAAGATTACAAAAGTTCCCCACATTCGAGACAGATGACCAGGACTTTATATCAGAGTGGAATGACATTTTAACGGAGTGCTCCATTAGACTGATGGGACTTCTAATTAAACATAAGACTGCTTTAATATCTAAATATAAAGAAGAAATTTGTGTACTACAAAAGGAATTAAGCAAATTCAGACATGATGATAAATATGTAAAGTTTGATACCATACTACAAGAGACAATCGAAGCTACCAAACGCAATATAATGAACACTAAATACATAAAATATCAAAGGGACAGTAAGGACTATGCCAATAAAACAGTTTATGTGTGGCGAAGGAAGTTTAGAAGGGCAATACAGACTAACTTAAAAAATTCCATACAGACACAAGACAAAAGTACTGCTCACATAAAGGAAGATATAACTAATGAGGGCAAGAAAAAAAACACACAAGAAAAATAGACGTTGGAAGAAAAAAGTACGATTTAATACTGACAATAGTAATTTCACTGACGAAGAAGGTTCTGCCTCAGGGACAGACTTTTCAAATTCAGAGGGGAGTTCAGCATCCGATTGGGATAATACACCAATTGAGTCAAGCACTAATCTAGAAGTAACAACAGATATGAATACTCATTTAAATGAAAATATCCAAGCAGGGGGCACAACATCGTATATCAATGAACAGGGAGCAAAACCTAAAGACAAAAGACCCACAGAGGTTTTTCGGGAGGATTCAGGCATACCCAAGGGAGGGGGAACATTAACAACACAAATAAAACAAGATTTGGTAGAGAAGAAAAAACAAGAAAGGTACCCCACAAGAGAAAACAAAAGCAAAAACAAAAGCAATCGGAAGTATGTCTAAACACAGTAATTAATATATCTAGTTATAGTCTGAGTGAGACTGAAAGTAAGGTCCTGAGTTATGGACTTAATTTTTGTCCATCTAGGGATTTTGTTCTCTTTCAGACTATTTTAGATACTAATAAATTTGTTAGATCGCTCACACTAAAGAAACATTTTCTTAAAGAAAATAAAGAAAATAATGTTACAAGATCTAATGAGAATGATATTACAATAAGTGACAGGATAAATAATTTAACTTTTCAGGACCTTTGCGCATGCAATGATCTAGAACAGTTAATATCTGAAGGGAATTTACCCTCAATCGAAGAGGAAAGTAAAGATAAACATGTGGGTTTTAAATGTAAATCCAGATTTTATCCTTTACAGTCCAGAGGTAAACCTCTTGAACTATTTCAGAAGAGAGTTGTGGAGGATCTGACTACTTTACATCAGCAAAAAACAGGGAAAGCAAATAACATAAACAACTTGACAAAAAAAGAAAGAGAGGCGTTGATAGCCCTAGAGAAAAATGAAAGTATCGTGATAAAACGGGCTGATAAAGGCAGCAGCATAGTGGTCTGTGACAAAACCTGGTATATAGCTGAGGCACACAGACAGTTGGATGATACCAATGTCTATGAAAAAGTTAGTCACAATCCACGTATAGAGTTTCAGAGACGTCTATTTAAGATCTTGAGTGAAGGTAGAAGACATGGGTTTATAGATCAATCCACATTCGAATATTTATATGTTGAACATCCAAGGACTGCTGCGTTTTATCATCTACCAAAGACTCATAAAGGGCTCGAGAATGTCAAGGGGAGACCCATTGTGTCGGGCAATGGCTCCCTGCTTGAACATTTATCCGAATGGGTCGATGACATACTGCAGCCATATGTCCTTAAATTAAACAGCTATGTAAAAGATACTACCCATATACTCAATATCTTTAAGAACTTTACTTGGAAGGATAACTATAGTTGGCTCACAGTAGATGCCACATCGCTATATTCCTCAATACCACACTCTGTAGGCTTACTAGCAATAGAGTTCTATTTAGACAAAGATGGTAATTTAAATGTAGACTTTAACAATTATGTACTTAAAATTATTAGGTTTCTGTTAGAACATAATAGTTTTGTGTTTGGAAATGATCACTATATACAAAAACAAGGGACGGCGATGGGGGCGAAATTTGCGCCCTCATACGCAAATCTCGTGATGGGTTGGTTTGAAGAAACCTACATTTATGGTGATACAAATCCCTACCGCGAACATATAATTCAATATAATAGGTTTATTGATGACCTTATAATAGTTTGGAAGACAGATGAAACATCAGCTGATAAATTTATTCAACATCTAAATAATAATAAAATGGGATTAAACTTCACCAAAGAATGGAATAAAAAAGAGATAAATTTCTTAGACATTACACTATATGGGAATTCTAAATCCAACTCTGTAAACACAGCACTTTACCGTAAACCCATAGCAGGTAATGCGCTGCTTTATGCCACTAGTGGACATCCAAAACATGTCTTTAAAGGAATCATTAAAGGACAGATGATGAGAGTAAAACGTAATTGCTCACTTAATAATGATTACATTAAAGAAAGTGAAGAGTTAGCACATAGGCTAATAGCCAGAGGTTACTCTAAAACTGAGGTTATAAAAATTAAAAAAGAAGTTGATAGATACAACAGAGAGGATTTACTATCCCCTAAAAGGAAGGACAAAACAGATAATAGACCTACATTCGTCACCAAGTATTTGAATCAATACAATGATATATGCAATATTGTAAAGAAATATCTCCCTATTTTATATGGGGATGAAATATTGAAAGAAGTAATTGGTGACGGATGTAAATTTGTCTATAAGAAAAATGATACACTTGCTAATTCACTCTCACCTAGCGTGCTAAAGAATACACAGATACAAACCAACGAAAGCTCATGGCTACGATATAATGGCAGCTATAGATGTGGCAGCGCTCGCTGTAAAGCCTGCGACTACCATAATGTTACTAGCACATTCAAATCATATACAACAGGAGAAACCTTTCAGATACATGGTTGTCACAATTGTAGCTCAAATTTTGTGATATACTTGGTAGAATGTAATTCATGCAAGGGTCAGTACGTAGGACTCACTACACGGGATATAAGGACACGTATCAGAGAACATCTGGGAGATATAAGGAATAAAATTCCCTGTTCTGAGCTAAGTCGTCATTTTATTGAGGTCCATAACCAGTCAGTTCATTCTTTTAGTTGGAACATAATAGAAGCAATTAAAACTCCACCTAGAGGAGGAGATAGGTCGCAAACATTGGGTAGACAGGAACTCTATTGGATCTTTAGACTAAAAACCCAGATTCCTAACGGTTTTAACTCAGAATTTGATCTGGTAAATTTTTGGGAATAGTTATTTAAATTATAAGACAAAAAGTTTCATGATATGTGTATATTCATTTAGATCTGTAATAATTACTGGTATATACAACATTTTGTTTGAATAAGAAAATTCAATATAAGTATCCAGTTTGCATATCCACACATCTGCATATGCTATATGGTTCCCGATGTTGCAGATTATTACCCATGTTCTGTTTTGCTTATAACCTCCAATATTCATTTAAGTGTATTTACTGTAATAAGAATATCTATAAGTTAAATCTTGATACGATACAATATTCATCTGATCATTTATATATATAACATACTAAAGTTTATTAGTTTATTATATATTCTCATAGAATGTAAACGTTGTTAATAATATGAGAGTTAAGGATAATTGTATATATCTACATGTTACATATTCCTAGACACATATGTGGAGTTAATTAATTGATTAGATAAAGAGAGACTGTATCTCAGATATGGTGAACAATCTACCATAGATAGCAGCTTTCCATATTGCTAGATAGGGTTAAGCATTCAGCTGATTTGGGTTCACATGTAATTTGATACCTATTTAAGCCTCTGTAAAACATACATTAGACATGGTCTATGATTACGGCAAGAGCTAGCCGAAACGCGTTAGACCTTTCTAGGTTTTTACAAACATTTTTTTCATGTTTTAATCCGATACTAATAAAATTCTGTTTTTATTAATCTACAACTGGGACTTTGCTACATTTTTTCTTGAAGCTTGGAGAGATAACAGAGTGGTAAAAGAAAACAGAGTATATTTATGAGACAGCAGCTGTCTCCCTGAGCAGTGTGTTGGGCGATCCCTCTTTCACTCGTAGCACAATCTTTATTGCAAAATAGAGTAACACAGCTGTCATTCAATGAAAACAGCTGCCTTTGACAACTAAATCTATGAAGCTCGTTCACAAAGTTAATGAGAACGAGCTTCACAGAAGCGGATAAGAGGTTGCTTTATTTGTATGCGCATGCGCGGAAGTAAAGAAGGGAGTGCACATCGAGTCTGCATACTATCCCATACAACGTGCATTACAACATGGCGGCTACCACCGCATTCAGTAGGCGGTGGTTTAGTCTAAAATTTAAAATAAAAGATAATTGAGCAGAAGCAAGATACAAATATGGAGAAACAAAAAATGTTTAAAACTAAAATAAAATGATTAAAAAAATAATAATTAAATGAAAACAAAAGGTGTTTAGGGTCCCTTTAAGATATTGTAACAAAGCATTGTTGGGCAAGCTTATGGTTTCAATATATTATATGATGATACATATAAAATGAAGCAAAAAACAAAACAATTTGGTTAGTTCTGTTTGTAGATAGGATACTACTCAGCAGTCATATTAATCTCAAATGAATAATATATTTCTATTTTACATATACTGTTTTCTATTTTTCAGATGTTTTGCTTGCATGATAATACATTAATTATTATATGAACTGAACCATGAAGAAATAATGCTTTAATCCCTATGGGAAGATAAATTGCTTAGGCTTGACAAATTTTAGGTTACTTTGCAGGGCTATAGATGTCTGGAATATGCCTTTTTCTGATGTTACGATGCTTGTCTGACACTAAGGTCAATATTATTTAGACAAGCAGAAATAATTTAGAAAAATGTTAGTGTGTTTTGGAAATCAGTTAAAAAGTATGTTTTATTTAGTCCGTAATTAATTTATTCACATTTAATTGAGCAAAAAACATATTTAAACTGATGACTCATACTTGCGTGCTGACAGTTATGAAGGATTTAACAGTAAGAAAACGCTTTGTTAAAGGATGTCAATGACAACATAAAGCAGAATGATGGACATTTATTAGACAAATTAGGTCTATTCTGTGTAGAAGAGAGGTGCTTGTAAGATGGAGCAATTATCTTGTAAGAGCTATGTAAGAGCTAGTGATGTATGGGATATACAATCCTACCAGGAGGGGCAAAGTTTCCCAAACCTCAAAATGCCTACAAATACACCCCTCACCACACCTACAATCCAGTTTTACAAACTTTGCCTCCTATGGAGGTGGTGAAGTTTGTGCTAAGATTTCTACATTGATATGCGCTTCTCAGCATTTTGAAGCCCGATTCCTCTCAGAGTACAGTGAATGTCAGAGGGATGTGAAGGGAGTATCACCTATTGAATGCAGTGGTTTTCCTCACAGGGATGTATTTCATAGGTTCTCTGTTATCGGTCGTAGAAATTCATCTCCTACCTCCCTTTTCAGATCGACGATATACTCTCATATTCCAATACCTCTACTGATAACCATTTCCGTACTGGTTTGGCTATCTGCTATATGTGGAGGGTGACTTTTGGTAAGTATGTTTTCATTACTTAAGACACTCTTAGCTATGGTTTGGCACTTTATGTATTTATATAAAGTTCTAAATATATGTATTGTACTTATATTTGCCATAATTCAGGTTTTCAGTATATTTCCTTTTGCAGATTGTCAGTTTCATATCTGGGAAATGTTTTTTTTTTTATGAAAAATGTATTTCTTACCTAGGGTATAGTCTCTTTTTCAAATTGACTGTCTTGTAAATTCACGGGAAGAATTAGGCTTGTGAGGGCGCAAAATGCCTAAGTTTATTGCGTCATTCTTGGCACTAGATTTTTTGGCACAAAGTTACGTTCGTTGATGCAAATTAGTCATTTCCGGCGTCTTAGTTGACGCTGAGTCCTTCACAAGGTTGCATCATCTATGACGCGAGTGTGTCGTTTCCGGACGTTTTTGGTGCCAAAAAATATTTTTCTGTTTGTTGTGCGTCATACTTGCCGCCAAATATTTTTCATTATTTAAGACCCCATTCTTATTTGCCTCTTGGCCTTTTTTCTATGTCAGAGGGCTATGCTGTTTGCATTTTTTTCCATTCCTGAAACTGCCATATAAGGAAATTGATAATTTTGCTTTATATGATGTTTTTTTTCTCTTACATTTGCAAGATGTCTCAATCTGATCCTGTCTCAAAAATCACTGTTGGAACCCTGCTGCCTGATAACAATTCTACCAAAGCTAAGTGCATTTGTTGTAAACTTGTGGAGGTTATACCTCCAGCTGTGGTTTGAAATAGTTGTCATGATAAACTTTTACATGCAGAGAATGTATCCATCAGTAGTAGTTCATTGCCTGTTGCTGTACCCTCAACATCTAATGCACAAGATATACCTGTAAATTTAAAAGAATTCATTTCTGATTCTATTCAGAAGGCTTTGTCTGCCATTCCGCCTTCTAATAAACGTAGGAGGTCTTTTAAAACTTCTCATAAAGTTGATTACATTTCGAATGACCGGCAACATACTGAATTATCCTTCTCTGATGAGGATTTATCTGATTCAGAAGATCCTGCCTCAGATATTGACACTGACAAATCCTCTTATTTATTTAAAATAGAGTATATTTGTTCTTTGTTAAAAGAAGTGTTGATTACATTAGATATGGAGGAAACTAGTCCTCTTGATATTAAAACCAGTAAACATTTAAATTCTGTTTATAAACCTCCTGTGGTTATTCCAGAGGTTTTTCCAGTTCCTGATGCTATTTCTGATATGATTTCTAAAGAATGGAATAGGCCTGGCACTTCTTTTATTCCTTCTTCAAGGTTTAAAAAATTGTATCCTTTGCCAGCTATTAGATTGATCCCCAAAGTTGATGGGGCTATCTCTACTCTTGCTAAACGTACTACTATTCCTATGGAAGATCGTACTTCTTTTTAAGATCCTTTAGATAGGAAACTTGATCTTATCTAAGGAAAGCATATTTATATTCAGGTCTTAGGCCTGCAATTTCTTTGGCTGATGTTACAGCTGCTTCAACTTTTTGGTTGGAAACTTTAGCGCAACAAGTATCGGATCATAATTTGTCTAGCATTGTTAAGTTGATTCAACATGCTAATAATTTCATTTGTAATGAAATTTTTTATATCATCAAAATTGATTTTAAATCTATGTCTTTTGCTATTTTAGCTAGAAGATCTTTGTGGCTCAAATCTTGGAATGCTGATATGACTTTTAAATCCAGATTGCTATCTCTTTCTTTCCAAGATAATAAATTATTTGGTTCTCAGTTGGATTCAATAAATTCAACTGTCACTGGGGGGAAGGGAGTATTTTTGCCTCAAGATAAAAGACCTAAGGGTAAATCTAAAGCTTCTAACAGTTTTCATTCCTTTCGACAAAATAAGGAACAGAAACCTAATCCTTCCCCCAAGGAATATGTTTCCAATTGGAAGCCTTCTTTAAATTGGAATAAATCCAAGCCATTTAAGAGATCAAAGCCAGCCCCCAAGTCTGCATGAAGGTGCAGCCCTTATTCCAGCTCAGCTGGTAGGGGGCAGATTAAAAATTTTCAATGATGTTTGGAGCAATTCGGTCCAAAATCATTGGATTCAGTGTATTGTATCTCAGGGGTACAGAATAGGATTCAGAGTAAGACTGCCTGTGAGAAAAAAAATTTCTCTCACGCATTCCAGCAAACCCAGTAAAGGCTCAGGTTTTCCTGAAGTGTGTTTCAGACCTGGAGTTATCAGGGGTAATCATGTCAGTTCCGTTTCAGGAACAGGGTCTGGGGGTTTATTCAAATCTATTCAATGTCCAAAAGAAAGAAAATTCATTCAGACCAGTTTTGGATCTAAAGGTTTTGAATATATATATATGTAAGAGTACCAACTTTCAATAT
Source organism: Bombina bombina (assembly GCF_027579735.1). Classification (NCBI taxonomy): domain Eukaryota; kingdom Metazoa; phylum Chordata; class Amphibia; order Anura; family Bombinatoridae; genus Bombina; species Bombina bombina. The sequence continues at coordinate 1,131,079,579 of NC_069500.1, forward strand.
GGTGACTGTAAGGACTATTCTGCCTTTTGTTCAGCAATGGCATTATATGTCTACAATAGACTTACAGGACGCATATCTTTATATTCCGATTCATCCGGAACACTATCAGTTCCTGAGATTCTCTTTTCTAGACAAGTATTACCAATTTGTTGCTCTTCCTTTTGGCTTAGTGACAGCTCCAAGAATCTTTTCAAAGGTTCTCGGTGCCCTACTATCTGTAATCAGATAGCGGTGTATTGTGGTGTTTCCTTATTTGGACAATATCTTGGTACTCGCTCCGTCTTTACGTTCTGCAGAATCTCACACAAATCAACTAGTGTTGTTTCTTCAAAGACATAGTTGGAGGATCAATTTACCAAAAATAAATTTGATTCCTCAGACAAAGGTAACCTTTTTAGGTTTCCAGATAGATTCAGTGGCCATGACTTTGTCTCTGACAGAGAAGAGATGTTTGAAATTGGTTGCAGCCTGTCGGAACCTTCAGGCTCAGTCATTCTCTTCAGTGGCTATGTGCATGGAAGTTTTAGGTATCATGACTGCAGCATTGGACACGATCCCCTTTGCTCATTTTCATATGAGACCTCTCCAGCTTTGTATGCTGAACCAATGGTGCAGGAATTATACAAGGATATCACAATTAATATCCTTAAATCCCAATGTTCGACTTTCTCTGACCTGATGGTTATATCACCATCGCATAATTCTAGGGACCTCTTTTGTTCGTCCAACCTGGACTGTGATCACAACATATGGGAGTCTTTCAGGTTGGGGAGCTGTTTGGGGATCTCTGATAGCACAATGGGTTTGGAAATCTCAAGAGGTGAGATTACCAATCAATATTTTTTATTCTCAGGGCTCTTCAGTTTTGGCCTCTGTTTATTTGTTTTCAGACAGACAATATCACAACTGTGGCATATGTCAATCATCAGGGTGGGACTCACAGTCCTCAAGCTATGAAAGAAGTATCTTGGATACTTGTTTGGGTGGAATACAGCTCCTGTATAATTTCTGTGGTTCATATCCCAGGTAAAGACAATTGGGAAGAGGATTACCTCAGTCGTCAGACTTTACATCCGGGAGAATGGTCTCTCCACCCAGATGTGTTTTCTCAAGTGGTTCAGATGTGGGGGCTTCCATAAATAGATCTGATGGCATCTCATCTAAACAAAAAACGTCCCAGGTACCTGATCAGATCCAGGGATCCTCAGGCGGAAGCAGTAGATGCGTTGACACTTCCTTGATGTTATCAACTTGCTTATACAGTGGGGCAAAAAAGTATTTAGTCAGCAACCAATTGTGCAAGTTCTCCCACTTAAGAAGATGAGAAAGGCCTGCAATTTTCATCATAGGTATACCTCAACTATGAGAGACAAAATGTGGAAACAAATCCAGACAATCACATTGTCTGTTTGGAAAGATTTTATTTGCATATTATGGTGGAAAATAAGTATTTGGTCACCTGCAAACAAGCAAGATTTCTGGCTCTCACAGACCTGTATCTTCTTCTTTAAGAGGCTTCTCTGTCCTCCACTCATTACCTGTATTAATGGCACCTGTTTGAACTTGTTATCAGTATAAAAGACACCTGTCCACAACCTCAAACAGTCACACTCCAAACTCCACTATGGTGAAGACCAAAGAGCTGTCGAAGGACACTAGAAACAAAATTGTAGACCTGCACCAGGCTTGGAAGACTGAATCTGCAATAGGCAAGCAGCTTGGTGTGAAGAAATCAACTGTGGGAGCAATAATTAGAAAATGGAAGACATACAAGACCACTGATAATCTCCCTCGATCTGGGGCTCCACGCAAGCTATCACCCCGTGGGGTCAAAATGATCACAAGAACGGTGAGCAAACATCCCAGAACCACATGGGGGGACCTAGTGAATGACCTGCAGAGAGCTGGGACCAACGTAACAAAGGCTGCCATCAGTAACACACTACGCCGCCAGGGACTCAGATCCTGCAGTGCCAGACGTGTCCCCCTGCTTAAGCCAGTACATGTTCAGGCCCGTCTGAAGTATGCTAGAGAGCATTTGGATGATCCAGAAGTGGATTGGGAGAATGTCATATGGTCAGATGAAACCAAAGTAGAACTGTTTGGTAGAAACACAACTTGTTGTGTTTGGAGGAGAGAGAATGTTGAGTTGGAACCAAAGAACACCATACCTACTGTGAAGCATGGGGGTGGCAACATCATGCTTTGGGGCTATTTCTCAGCAAAGGGAACAGGACGACTGATCCGTGTACATGAAAGAATGAATGGGGCCATGTATTGTGAGATTTTGAGTGCAAACCTCCTTCCATCAGCAAGGGCATTGAAGAAGAAACATGGCTGGGTCTTTCAGCATGACAATGATCCCAAACACACCGCCCCGGGCAATGGAGGAGTGGCTTCGTAAGAAGCATTTCAAGGTCCTGGTGTGGCCTAGCCAGTCTCCAGATCTCAACCCCATAGAAAACCTTTGGAGGGAGTTGAAAGTCTGTGTTGCCCAGTGACAGCCCCAAAACATCACTGCTCTAGAGGAGATCTGCATGCAGGAATGGCCCAACATACCAGCAACAGTGTGTGACAACCTTGTCAAGACTTACAGAAAATGTTTACCTCTGTCATTGCCAACAAAGGATATATAAGAAAGTATTGAGATGAACTTTTGATATTGACCAAATACTTATTTTCCACCATAATATGCAAATACATTCTTTCCAAATCAGACAATGTGATTGTCTGGATTTGTTTCCACATTTTGTATCTCATAGTTGACGTATACCTATGATGAACATTACAGGCCTCTCTCATCTTCTTAAGTGGGAGAACTTGCACAATTGGTGGCTGACTAAATACTTTTTTGCCTCACTGTATTTTACTGCCTCTAGTTCTTCTTCCAAGAGTGATCTCTAAAATCATCATGGAGCAATCGTTTGTGCTGCTGATGGCTCCTGCATGGCCTCACAGGTTTTGGTATGCGGATCTTGTTCGGATGTCCAGTTGCCAACCTTGACCACTTCCATTAAGGCCAGCCCTTCTATCTCAAGGTCTGGTTTTCCATCAGGATCTCAAATCATTAAATTTGAAGGTATGGAAATTGAACGCTAAGTGCTTAGTCAAAGAGGTTTCTCTGACTCAGTGATTAATACTATGTTGTAGGCTCATAATTCTGTTTCTAGAAAGATTTATTATTGAGTTTGGAAGACTTACATTTCATGGTGTTCTCATAAATTCTCTTGGCATTCTTTTAGAATTCCTAGAATTTTATGGTTTCTTCAGCATGGTTTGGATAAAGGTTTGTCTGCAAGTTCCTTAAAAGGACAAATATCTGCTCTTTCTGTTTTATTTCACAGAAAGATTGCTAAACTTCCTGATATTCATTGTTTTGTGCAGGCTTTGATTCAAGCCTGTCACTAAATCAATCTCTCCTCCTTGGAGTCTTAATTTGGTTTTGAAGGCTTTACAGGCTCCTCCGTTTGAGGCAATGTCTTCTTTGGACATTAAACTACTTTCTTGGAAAGTGTTGTTTCTTTTGGACATCTCTTCTGCTAGAAGAATTTCTGAATCATCTGCTCTCTCTTGTGAATTTCCTTTTCTGATTTTTCATCAGGATAAGGCAGTTTTGCAGGCATCATTTAAATTCTTACCTAAGGTTGTGAATTCTAACAACATTAATAAAGAAATTGTTGTTCCTTCTTTGTGTCCTAATCCTAAGAATTCTTTGGAGAGATCTTTACATTCTTTGGATGTGGTGAGAGCTCTGAAATATTATGTTGAAGCTACTAAAGATTTCAGGAAGACTTCTAGTCTATTTGTTATCTTTTCTGGTTCCAGGAAAGGTCAGAAGGCTTCTGCCATTTCCTTGGCCTCGTGGTTAAAACTTTTGATTCATCAAGCCTATTTGGAGTCGGGTCAAGCCCAGCCTCAGAGAATTACAGCTCATTCTACTAGATCAGTTTCCACTTCCTGGGCTTTTAAGAATGAAGCTTAAGTTGATCAGATTTGCAAAGCTGCTACTTGGTCTTCTTTGCATACATTTACTAAATTCTACCATTTTGATGTATTTGCTTCTTTAGAAGCAGATTTTTGGTAGAAACGTTCTTCAGGCAGCTGTTTCAGTTTGATTTTTCTGCTTTTGATTTAAGTTTTTTCCTCACATTTATGAGAGTTAACTTATATTTTGGGTTGTGGATTAATTTTTTCAGCGCAAAATGGCTGTTTTTATTTTTATCCCTCCATCTCTAGTTAATCTTGCCTGGAGTTCCACATCTTGGGTATTGCTATCCCATACGTCATTAGCTCATGGACTCTTGCCAATTACATGAAAGAAAACATAATTTATGTAAGAACTTACCTGATAAATTCATTTCTTTCATATTGGCAAGAGTCCATGAGGCCCACCCCCTTTTTTATGGTGGTTATGATTTTTTTTGTATAAAGCACAATTATTTCCAAATTCCTTTGTGCTTGCTTTTTACTGATTACGTGATGCTTTTTACTCCTTTCTTTATCACCCCACTTCTTGGCTATTCGTTAAACTGAATTGTGGGTATGGTGAGGGGTGTATTTATAGGCATTTTGAGGTTTGGGAAACTTTGCCCCTCCTGGTAGAATTGTATATCCCATACGTCACTAGCTCATGGACTCTTGCCAATGTGAAAGAAATTAATTTATCAGGTAAATTCTTACATAAATTATGTTATATTTTGTTATCATATTAGCAGTTCCCATATTTGTCCTTAGGGAATTAAAACACATCAAGATATAAGGATATTCTCACAAGGTTTCAACAATGATGTACCAGCTGCATTTAAGCATAACTATCCCAATTTTTTTTCCAGTTATTGTCCCTGAGATACATGAATGAGATTGGACACCGCTACTCAATCCTCTCTATACTTTTCCTGTTTCATCTTACCTCGATTGTAAAATGCTTGTTATGAAAATGTTCTATTTCACTTAAGATATTATAACAAAGCATTGTTGGGCAAGCTTATGGTTTAAATACATTATATGACAATCCATATAAAATGAAGCAAAAAACAAAACAATTTGGTTAGTTCTGTTTGTAGATGAGATACTACTCAGCAGTCATATTAATCTCATATGAATAATATATTTCTATTTTACATATACTGTTTTCTATTTTTCAGATGTTTTGCTTGCATGACAATACATTAATTATTATATGAACTGAACCATGAAGAAATCATGCTTTAATCCCTATGGGAAGATAAATTGCTTAGGCTTGACAAATTTTAGGTTACTTTGCAGGGCTATAGAAGTCTGGAATATGCCTTTTTCTGATGTTATGATGCTTGTCTGACACTAAGGTCAATATTATTTAGGGAAGCAGAAATGATTTAGAAAAATGTTAGTGTGTTTTGGAACTCAGTTAAAAAGTATGTTTTATTTAGTCTGTAATTAAATTATTCACATTTAATTGAGCAAAAAACATATTTAAACTGATGACTCATACTTGCGTGCTGACAGTTATGAAGGATTTAACAGTAAGAGAACACTTTGTTAAAGGATGTCAATGACAACATAAAGCAGAATGATGAACATTCATTAGACAAATTAGGACTATTCTGTGTAGAAGAGACGTGCTTGTAAGAAGGAGCAATTATCTTATATTTTGTTATCATATTAGCAGTTCCCATATTTGTCCTTAGGGGATTTAAACATGTTAGGATATAAGGATATTCTCACAAGGTTTCAACAATGATGTACCAGCTGCATTTAAGCTTAACTATCCTCAATTTTTTTTTTTTGTTATGATTCCCTGAGAAACAAGAAAAATATGTTTTGGTCATGAGGTACAAAACATATGAACTGTAATAGAAATGATGTGACATGAAAAAGAGTGCACATTAACAGGCATCCACGCATTTAAAATATATTGACAAATAGCTTTCAAATTGAACATTGTTGAAAATTCCCTGTGATTTTTAAGTATCAGTCTTGAACTTTACATAACTCAAAAATAGGTATGTCAGAAAATTGAATGATAACAAATAGAGAGGCTATAGAGAGGCTGTGCAATGTGTCTGACAAACATATATAAACTTGTGTTTCTGTTATATTCTTGTTGAGAATGTGTGTAATTATTAAATTATTTATTAGAATTAAAAGATGAGAAGAAGGAATTTGAGCTTGTGGGCAAACTGTACATGGAATTTATAGTATAGTGCGCTCCGTATAACTTCATTAGAAGAAGGAATTTGTGCTTGTGTGCTAACCCATTATGATACTACTGCGCACGTAATGTGTATTAAACATGGACAAGGGATAGATTACAAGTAACACGCTAATGATAGTGCAGGATGTGTTAAGCAATATTGTGATTTGTGACCTCGTTAAAGAAACATTCAAAATTTAAACACACATAGATGAATTACACCTTTGAATAGAAACATATTTGCAAAATACTTGTATTGGCAAAAACACTTCTAGTAAAAGTTATCACTGTTTTAGTGTTAAAGGGACATGAAACCTACATTTCTTTAATGTAATTGGCAAGAGTCCATGAGCTAGTGACGTATGGGATATACAATCCTACCAGGAGGGGCAAAGTTTCCCAAACCTCAAAATGCCTATAAATACACCCCTCACCACACCCATAATTCAGTTTTACATACTCTGCCTCCTATGGAGGTGGTGAAGTAAGTGTGTGCTAAGATTTCTACGTTGATATGCGCTTCACAGCATTGTTGAAGCCCGATTCCTCTCAGAGTACAGCGAATGTCAGACGTGAAGGGAGTATCACTTATTGAATATGATGATTTCCCTAACGGGGGTCTATTTCATGGGTTCTCTGTTATCGGTCGTAGAGATTCATCTCCTACCTCCCTTTTCCGATCGACGATATACTCTCAATTTACCATTACCTCTACTGATTACTGTTTTAGTACTGGTTTGGCTATCTGCTATATGTGGATGGGTGTCTTTTGGTAAGTATGTTTTTTATTACTTAAGACACCCCAGCTATGGTTTGGCACTTTATGCATTTATATAAAGTTCTAAATATATGTATTGTACTTATATTTGCCATGAGTCAGGTTCATGTATTTCTTTCTGCAGACTGTCAGTTTCATATTTGGGGAATATAAACATTTTTTTTAAGAAATTTATTTCTTACCTGGGGTTTAGTCTTTTTTTCAATTGACTACTTCTTGCAAATTGCGGGCGGTATTAGGCCCGCGGGTGCGTCAAATGCTAAACTTTATTGCGTCATTCTTGGCACGAGAATTTTTTGGGCGCGAAAAATGCTTCTATGACGCAACTTTGACCTTTCACACGGTTACGTCATTAGTGACGTGAGTGTGTCATTTCCAGTTATTATTGGCGCCATAAAGTTTTTTTAGTTACGTTGTGCGTCATACTTGGTGCCAAACCTTTTCATTATTTCAATACCCCATTGATGTTTGCCTCGTGCCTTTTTCTCTATCAGAGGGCTATAATATTTGCATTTTTTTCCCATTCCTGAAACTGTCATATAAGGAAATTGATCATTTTGCTTTATATGTTGTTTTTTTCTTTTACAATTTGCAAGATGTCTCAATCTGATCCTGCCTCAGAAGTTTCTGCTGGAACATTGCTGCGTGACATCGGTTCTACCAAAGCTAAGTGCATTTGCTGTAAAATTGTAGAAATTATTTCACTGAATGTCATTTGTAATAGTTGTGATGATAAACTTTTACATCCAGATAGTGTATCCATCAGTAATAGTACATTGCCAGTTGCAGTTCCTTCAACTTCTAATGTGCATGATATACCTGTAACTTTTAAAGAATTTGTTTCTGATTCTATCCTTAAGGCTTTGTCTGCATTTCCACCTTCTAATAAACGTAAAAGGTCTTTTAAAACTTCTCATTCAGTTGATGAAATTACAAATGACCAACAACATAATAATTTATCCTCTTCTCATGAGGATCTATCTGATACAGAAGATCCTTCCTCAGATATTGACACTGACAAATCTACTTATTTATTTAAAATAGAGTATATGCGTTCTTTATTAAAAGAAGTATTAATTACTTTGGATATTGAGGTAACCAGTCCTCTTGACGTTCAGTCTATTAAACGTTTAAATGCTGTTTTTAAACCTCCTGTGGTTTCTCCAGGGGCTTTTCCCATTCCTGAGGCTATTTCTGATATGATTTCTAAGGAATGGAATAAGCCAGGTACTTATTTTATTCCTTCTTCAAGGTTTAAAAAATTGTATCCATTACCAGCAAAATCTATAGAGTTTTGTGAAAAAATCCCCAAAGTTGATGGGGCTATTTCTACTCTTGCTAAACGTACCACTATTCCTATGGAAGATAGCACTTCCTTTAAGGACCCTTTAGATAGGAAGCTTGAATCTTATCTAAGGAAGGCCTATTTATATTCAGGTCATCTCCTCAGACCTGCAATTTCTTTGGCTGATGTTGCAGCTGCATCAACTTTCTGGTTGGAGAATTTAGCACAATAAGAATTGGATTCTGACATATCTAGCATTATTCGCTTACTGCAACATGCTAATCATTTTATTTGTGATGCCATTTTTGATATTATCAAAATTTATGTTAGATCCATGTCTTTAGCTATATTAGCTAGAAGAGCTTTGTGGCTTAAATCTTGGAATGCTAATATGACATCTAAATCTAGATTACTATCTCTTTCTTTCCAAGGTAATAAGTTATTTGGTTCTCAGTTGGATTCTATTATTTCAACTGTCACTGGGGGAAAGGGAGTTTTTCGGCCTCAGGATAAAAAAGCCTAAGGGTAAATCTAAGACTTCTAACCGTTTTCGTTCCTTTCGTCAAAATAAGGAACAAAAACTTAATCCTCCCCCCAAGGAATCTGTTTCCTATTGGAAGCCTTCCTCAAATTGGAATAAATCCAAGCCATTTAGGAACCAAAGTCAGCCCCTAAGTCCGCATGAAGGTGCGGCCCTCATTCCAGCTCTGCTGGTAGGGGGCAGATTAAGGTTTTTCAAGGATGTTTGGATAAATTCTGTCAGAGCATTGTCTCTCAAGGGTATCGAATAGGATTTAGAGTAAGACCTCCTGTGAGAAGATTTTGTCTCTCACGTATCTCAGTAAATCCAGTAAAAGCTCAAGCTTTCCTGAAGTGTGTTTCAGACCTGAAGTCTTCAGGAGTAATCATGCCAGTTCCTTTTAAGGAACAAGGTTTGGAGTTTTATTCAAATCTATTCATTGTCCCAAAAAAGGAAAATTCATTCAGACCAGTTCTGGATCTGAAAATTTTGAATCGTTATGTAAGAGTACCAACTTTCAAGATGGTGACTATAAGGACTATTCAGATTTCCCGGTATATTTAAAAAAAATAATTGTTCTGCGGTCATGTGACCCGGCTTTTTGCCGAGGTCACATGATGTTTTCCTTACTTCCGCCACCCGCCTTCCTGTCCCACACTGTTGCCGACTAGCCAGCACATGGATGGAGGGAGACACGCACGTGATCTCCCTCCCAGGGCAGTGAGGAGCGGCTGTGAGGATAGCATGCACTGACACGCATGATCGCAGTGTGAGTGGGATCATTGCAGATCGGACAGGCGTCAGGACTCAGGACAGTCACCGGAGGCCGGAGCGGAGAGGACTGGTGAGGAGGGAGGGGGCCAGCAGGTCAGGGGTGACCAGGCGGGAGGACTGGTGAGGAGGGGGGTGATGAGTGTGCCCGGTGCCGGTGATATAGTAAGACTAAGTCCGTAAGACGTGATTTGATACGCAAGGCTTCTGCTAAGTGTGTTTGTTCAGTACAGCTTGCACAACTAGAGCACAGCACTCATGTAGGTATATCTGACAATCTGTGTCATATGAGGCCCCAGTTTGTTGCACAGTAAGCTTCAATGGAACTGCGGTATGACCTAGTGACTATACCTCACTCTTGTTCTGTGCTGCAAGGGAATTAACAGATTGACAATGGGAATAACTATTTGACTGAACTAAAAAAAAATGTCAGGGCATCCCTGAACAGGCTGCATGCACTTAAACATTTTTACTCCAATAACCCTTATTCATTTTTCAAAGCACATTACGATACAACACACAATGTAGCTCAGTAGGGTTTACCCAAAACAATGTAGTAAACGGTGCTTCTTTTTAGAGGAGCACACACTGCATGTTTTAATAACTTAAATTACACTTAAACTGTATACTTGCTCCCTTTATTGGAATAATGCACACAAGCTTAACCATTATTGTGAACAAATCCCAACCTTTAGTTCAGACCTAGAGTGCTGTAAGTGCATACTTTGGGTAGTCTGGTATCCTCCATACCATTCTTCCTTTGTGTTCATATTATTGTGAACAAAGTCTGTGACCACATGTACAGAATGCCAGGTTTAGGGCTGATATATGTGTGGTAACATGAGCTCTAGCCCTTGTCTCATGCACATAGTTCTATTGGTGTGTGTGTTTACTGATATATAAATATGTGGTTCATATGTGACCCAGCACTCTTCATCTTCTTTTTTTTTTTTTTTTTTAACAGACCAATGGTTATGACGATGAATTGCTGGGGATATCTCAATATAAAAAGTCCAGCAGGGTTAGTAGATCAGCTGTGTAAGATAACATTAGTCATGGTTGAGTTTGACATGTGGTTTAGTTTTACCACTAGGAGGAATGGGAAGCCGAACTAGGTGGGTGGCTAGGAATTCTATGCAATTTATATCTTCAGGAGGGACACCCTACACAGACCCAGCTCAAAAACGTGTTCTACTGTAATGCCAGCAAGTGACACAGGTGTTGCAGTACTGTTAAGACGACCTATAGATTTGTTCTACAGCTCAATGCTAGGAGATCCTCAATACCCAGCTGTAGGAGGGCAAGTAATACCTTAGATTATTACTCTATGGGTAGGCTATATGTTTTTTCATATTAACCAGTGAAGGCAGGATTTGTATATTTTAATTTGTCTCTGTTACCTAGCAAAGTGTTTTATAGGCATACCAGTATATATTGAGTAGGTACAAAGTCACTGACAAACAAACAGCATACAGTGCAAGCTTCCAGGAGGGAGTCACTTAAACACAATCCCACAAATGCAATAAACAGCAGCACAGTATTCACACGATTAAGGGATTGTTCCCAAAAGGTTGTGGGGGGCAGCAGGATTCTGAGTGCCTAGGGCAGCACAAAACCTAAATACGCCCCTGACAATAACCCCAATTTGTCCAATAATGCTAAAATAATCATAGGAATATACTTAGCCACATTTTCCCAAGGTGTCCACCATCAGCCATCTTTCCAGGATAAGTAAGATAAGAAAAAAGAGACAGAGGTTCTGGTGTTACAGTATTTTATACCCCAATTCAAAAGGGAGTGGTCTATCAAATGCCGCTCAAAAGGCCATTGGGAGTGTCCCACCTAGACAGACACTAGACAAAAGAACTACTTGAATATTCAACTTTAAAACCAGCTATGTGAATTGCCAGGTATAAAATTTGTGAGCTATATCCCAATATTCCTGTGATAAAATGTCACCACATTTCCTCACTTTTCTTCTCCTATGTTGCCCCATTTTCTAGTTATACCCACTAGTACAAAAGAACACAGTGGGAGCGAAAACCTTACAGGAAAAATTCTCCCACCATCCCTTAAGACTCGGCTATATGAGCTCTTCTGTACTCTCCTAGGACTGTCAATTCCTAGTCTAACTTTATGCAATTTTTTTTTTTTTTTTTTTTTTTTAAAGAAATTTTTTATTGAGCATAAAGAAATTACAATAAGCAAAAGGATAAGAGAACATACATAAATGTAGCGTAGATCAGATTTCCATGCAAAAAAAACAACAAACTAGAGTCCTTTGATAATCTGGAGGTAGAGTATAATCCCCGAACTCCCAGGCCGGGAGCCTAGGAGTCCATATTCTTTTCTCTTTTTCAAACTGTTATGGCTCTGTTTTTTAATTTTTCTGTTGCAAACATTAATAAAACAATAAACAATAACCTAGCAAACATATAAAGGTCTATTTGTGTAATTCAGTACGTAGGATTAGTCTACTTACCAAGCCTACAATGTACTTCTGTCAGTGTCAGTTTTAGATATATATAATAGCATAGTCAGGAAGGTAGAAGGGGAAAGACTAGGAGGAAAGAGAATAAGAGAAGGGAAAAGAAAGAAAGAGGAGAAAAAAAAAAAAAAAAAAAAAAAAAAAAAAGGGGGGGTAGGAGGTGAGTAGATATGTCCAATTAATGTGGCATGTGAACTTCTATGTATTATAGATATATATATATATTAAGGGTATCATTTAGTTAACCTATATTGGCCTCGGAAGGGTTCCACAACTCTAACATCGCCTCATATATTTCCATGTTGCCATTTTTCATGTATTGGTATCTTTCTATTTGGAGCAGTGAAGTAACCTGCCTTTGCCATGTAGCTAATGTGGGGATCTCACATGATTTCCATCTTTGCGGTATAAGAAGTTTGGCGCTGTTTAACATGATATACAACAAGAGTCTATTAGGTTTGTTTCGGATTTTAGGTAAGTCCAAAAAGAGAAGGATACTTGGGTCTTTTTGTATGTGTATGTTAAGTTTGGTATTCATTTCAGAGATCACCTCTGACCAAAAATTGTCCATGTCTCTACATGACCACCATATATGTATCAGATCTGCTTCTTCCCCACATCCCCTCCAGCATTTTCCACTACTTTTCCTATAGATGTAACGTAGTCTGGTTGGCGTGAGGTACCACCTCGCCAGTAGCTTAAAGTTCATTTCCATAATGCTGGAAGAAACCGTGGCCTCCCTATGGCTCGCGAGGGCCCGGTCCCATTCTTCCTGACTGATCTCCCTTTCTAAGTCTTTAGCCCATTTGAGAGTATAAGAGGGATATTCTGTACCACTATTAGTCAGTAATATGTTGTAGATTTTGGATATGAGGTGCCTAGGATGGGATTGTTGTGTACATAGGACTTCAAATCTGGTCATTGGGCGGTTAAATTCATCCCTTTTCTTGTGTGTCTGGACAAAGTGCGCTAATTGTGTATATGCGAACCACGGAGGCGGAAGCCCTCCGTCGCCCCCAGCCATGGTCTCTCTCTGTTTCAGTCTGCCCCCCTCTAGTACGTTTTTCAAGGTGAATTCCTGTATGTGTGGGGAGGTACAAGTCAATGAGGGGAAGTTTACAGTCGGTAGGTCAGGGTTGCATTTGTATGGTGTCATTGGGGAGAGCATGGAGGAGAGGTGAGTAGAAGTTTTAAGGATTTTATCCCATATTATAAACAATTCGTTCCACAACGGGTAGCGGGAGATCTCATTAGGCCTCGATTTTGGAGAAATCCAGGCCCAAATTCCCATATTGTCTGAATTTAAGATTGCCCTATCAAGCTGGATCCACTTTTTATCTGCTGAGTTGTGACACCACTCCACAAGGCGTTGTAAAAAGACTGCGTGTCTGTATACTTCTATATTTGGTACTCCCAGTCCTCCCCTAAATCTAGGAAGGAACATTGTGGATTTTGGGATGCGTGGTCTAATTTTTTGCCAAATATACTGTCCTATGGTATTTTGAAGGTTCGCAATGTACTGTCTAGGTAAAGGGATAGGTAACGTTTGTAGTATATATAAGATACGTGGTAGTATATTCATCTTTATAACTTGGACTCTACCTAGCCATGAAATCTGTTTGTTACTCCAGCTCGAGAGGTCAGCCATGATTTGGTCTTGTAGGTGTTTATAGTTAGTCAAGAACAGGTCTTTGGGGTCTGTCGTTAGGAAAATACCCAAATATTTCATTTTGTGAGGTTGGACAATTAAAGGACTTGTGGATTTTATTCTAAGCATAGTGTCAGGGGGTGTCGTAATATTTAGGATTTCCGATTTAGATGCGTTCAGGTGAAAATAAGAGAATCTACCGTATTCTTCGAATTCGTCTAATAGTGTTGTTAAAGAATTCTCTGGGTTAGTTAATGTAAACAAGATGTCATCGGCATATAATGCCAATTTATGTTCTGAGTTATTAATTTTGATGCCACAGACCAGGGGATTCTGCCTTATTTTATGAGCCAGTGCCTCTACCGATAAGGCGAATAAGATTGGGGATAGGGGACATCCCTGTCTCGTACCATTGGTGATATTAAACGGTTCTGACAAGATATCGTTAACCCTAACTTTAGCGGATGGAGTAGAGTATAAGGCAAAAATTTTGGAAATAAAGGAGCTACTGATGTTCATCTGTTTTAAAACAGAGCCGAGAAAGCCCCAATTGACCCTGTCAAAGGCCTTCTCGGCGTCTGTGGAGACCAATATCATAGGTATTTGGTTATTACGGGTATAGGAAATTAGTTGGAGTATTCGAAGCGTATTGTCCTTTGCCTCTCTTCCTGGCATAAATCCCACCTGGTCTGGGTTCACCAATTTAAGTAAAATTTTATTAAGTCTATCCGAAAGGATTTTGGCATATATTTTCACGTCCACATTGAGTAATGATATGGGCCTGAAATTTTCGGGTTTTGTAGGGGGTTTACCTGGCTTGGGGAGAACCGTGATATATGCCTCTAACATTTGCTTGGAGAAGCCACCTACCTCTTCCACTACATTAAAGAGTTGTGTAAGGTGGAGAGTCAGAGCAGAAGAAAACAGTCTGTAATATTTGCTTCCAAAGCCGTCTGGACCCGGGCTCTTTCCCAGGGGTGTATGTTTGATAGCTAGTGAGACCTCCTCACAAGAGATGGGGCGATCAAGTGTGGTTGAGTCTGTTGCATCTAAGTGGGGGAGGTCAAGGCTGGAGGTATATTTGTGTATGTCGGCCAAAGTTGGAGGGCTCTGTCTTGGGCTAGTATCGTCAGTTGATTGTTTGATGTTATAAAGGGTATCGTAGTATTTTCTAAACGTTTCTGCAATATGGACGCTATCCGTTTTAATATGCCCCTCTTTATCTTTCATTGTAAGAATGTATGATTTTAAATGTTTACGCTTGATTGATCGGGCCAGTAAACGGCCTGCTTTATTCCCATGGGTATAGTAATATTGTTTAAGTGCTAGTGTCTGTTTTTGTTGATCTAAATGAAGGAAGTCCCTTACTTTTGTACGTGCTTGTGTTAATAGATCTGAGAGGGTTGTGTCATCCGGTTGTTGTTTATGAGCTTTTTCTGCCTCAGTCAATGTTTGTAGTAGGTCGTTATACTTTCTCCTGTGTAGTGTGCGTAGTCTAGCCTTATGTTTGATCAGAATTCCCCTAATCACGCACTTGTGTGCTTCCCATCTTGTCATTTCTGAAGTCTCTTTTACTGTGTTAATTTGAAAGTATTCTGGGATGGCTCTATCCAGCTCTGCCCTAACCAGGGGGTCATCTAATAAATGGTCATCCAGTCGCCACTGGAATGGGGCAAGGGGTGTCTCTGGCCAGTCTAGTGTGCACAGTACTGGTGCATGGTCTGACCAAGTGATAGGTAGTATTTTAGACGTTTTTATTATAGATAGGATTAGGGGATCTACAAAAAAGTAGTCCAAGCGAGAGTAGATTTTATGAGGGTGGGAAAAAAAGGTGTAATCTCTCTTGGTCGGGTTTGACACTCTCCAGACATCGTGAACAGCTAAATCTCTAAGGAGATGGTTGATGCTTTTAATGTCTCTTTTTGGTAGCGTGGAAGTGCCCCCCGATGTGTCTAATCTGGGGTCCATGGGGATGTTAAAGTCTCCTCCTATAATAAGAGGGCCTTTCATGTGGTCTATAATGTGGTTAGAGAGGTGTCTCAAGAATGTTTTCTGGCCTGTGTTAGGAAAGTAGGTGTTAACAATAGTGAGAGGGCGCCCATACAGTAACCCATGGACAATGAGAAATCTACCCTCTTGGTCTTTATCTGTTTGGGTCGCTTGGAATGGGATTGAGTGTTTGAATAAGATTCCTACTCCGTTCTTTTTATTTGGTCCTGAGGCAAAGAAGGCAGTGTGGTATTCTCTGTTGTACCACTTTGGTTCATGCCCTTTTTTAAAATGGGATTCTTGGATAAGGACAATATCTCCTCCCATCCTGATAAGATCTTTCATAACAATTTTGCGTTTCATAGGGCTATTCAAGCCCTTAACATTAATAGTTATACATGTGAGTGTTTTACTTGCCATAGGCATATCTAAGGTTGAGGGGGGTGAGGTGAAAGAAAAAAAAAAAAAAAAAAAAAAGGCGTAGAGTTAGAGGGAGTAGTAAGAAGAGTGGGGAAGAATAGATGTAATCAGAGTAGAAGAAAGGAGTTGTAAATTGAAGAGACAAGAAAGGGGAATAGGAATAGTGAGTGTTCAGCAGTCAGTTAAAAGTTTCGTAACCTATCGGCTACTGAGGGTATACAGTTACTGTCTAAGAGAAAGAGGAAAGAGCCCTTTCTCCTAAGGGTCATTTAAGTGTGTACTTCACTTTCTATATAAAGTTTTTGATCCCGGTATATATAAACTATATGGTTAGGGTTATGACCTGTGGTAACTCTGCGTAATGATGTAACAGCATTAAGATTAAAACTACCACCCCTGAATGTGGAAATAAAACCTGCGGATTATTGCATGTCCCGCTAATTCCATTGTTATAATGTATGTCCATGTCACAAGCTAAATGTTATCAAAGAGAGTCCTGCCTACATCCTAATGTGTCTCAGGTCCCTGATGAGTATGAGTGGTCCTTCGGTCCACGAAGGAGGAGATAAGCTCTATGATGCCATGTACATATATAACAACTGAGCATTCTTTTAAATATAACTTCAAAACAAACATGTTAACGTAACATTATAACAGTCAATTATTAGCAAACGTAACTGTGGCAAACTCCAAGGTGCCACAACATAACATGAAGAACATTACAGTTTATTCTAACCTTGTAAACATAATTTTATAATTGGCTGATTTTAATCAGTAAAGTTTTATCGCTCTTTATGTAGCATAAGGTTCTTCACCCTTTGTCTGCAGTGATTCTCTTATATATGGCGGATAAATACAGTTCTTGGTGCATCATAAACATATGTTATTTGTCCCTGGGATCAGCCCAGTATTCAGTAGTTTAGTCTCAATGTCTGTGGCATCTCATATGACACATATAGCTAGGATATATCACCCAAGGGTGGCCCCGGGCGACAACACAGTCAATTAATTATTATACGATACCTCATCTTGGCGTGGAACTTAGGTGTTGATTGCTATCCGGCTGTGATGGAAAGGGAGGTCTCATGTTTTCTGACTCTGTGTCTGGGAAGGCAATTTTTAGGCCCAGCTTAACTTTATGCAATTTTTTTAAAAAAAAAATGCATTTAAAATTATACATAGAAACACAAAATCCTATGCTAAACCCCATTAGCAACATTTATACAATGGTCTTAAAAATTGGGAAAAATTAAAAGTTCATGTGTGAGTGCATGAGTGTGGGTACACTAGATGGGTATGTGTGTAGTAAAATCTTTATTAATAAAGTGTGAATTGTGCCTGTAAAACAAACATTATAATGGTTCACTGTAGTTCTTTGTTGTCATCTTTTGGCACCTGGTCCTTGCTTGTGCTTTACCAATCGTCTCTCTTTGAACCACTTTATTTTTTTTCCAAGGCCCTAAAAGGAATGAAAGAGATTAAAACCAGGCATATATTTACTTCACACTACAACACTCCATCTGCAGTAGAAACCACATTCACAGTTATTAACTTCAAGTTGGGATGTGCCTCTATCATTGCATCATCCCACTTGCACCCTTACTTACACTTATGTTGCTTGTCCTATATTGTTATTTACCCCTTTATGCTATATATATATTATTTTGGCCTAATGCACCATTTTACATTTCCATTGTTATACGTTATACTTATTTACGGCTAGATTTAGAGTTTTGTCGGTAAAGACCCGCGTAGTTAACGCAGCTTTTTTTCCCACTGCTGCTTCCAAACAACGCTGGTATTTAGAGTTGTCTGAAGGGCTGCGTTAGGCTCCAAAAAGGGAGCTTTGAGCTGACTTTACCGCCACTTCAACCCTCAATACCAGCATTGCTTATGGTAGCGGTAAGCTGGGAAAACGTGCTCGTGCACGATTCCCCCATAGGAAACAAAAAAGCAGCGTTAAGCTCCGAACCCAGCCCCATTGTTTCCTATGGGGAAACACTTTCTAAGTATGCACCTAACACCGTAACATGAACCCCGAGTCTAAACACCCCTAACCTTACACTTATTAACCCCTAATCTGCCACCCCCGCTATCGCTGATACCTGCATTACACAATTAACCCCTAATCTGCCGCTCCGGACACCGCCGCCACCTACATCATCCCTATGAACCCCTAATCTGCTGCCCCCAACATCGCCGACACCTACATAATATTTATTAACCCCTAATCTCCCCCCCAACGTCGCCGCCACCTAACTTCAAGCATTAACCCCTAATAAATTAACGAAATAAATTAACTCTTATTAACTAAAGTATTCCTATTTAAAACTAAATACTTACCTGTAAAATAAACCCTAATATAGCTACAATATAACAAATAATTATATTGCAGCTATTTTAGGATTTATATTTATTTTACAGGCAATTTTGTATTTATTTTAACTAGGTACAATAGCTATTAAATAGTTATTAACTATTTAATAGCTACCTAGTTAAAATAATTACAAAATTACCTGTAAAATAAATCCTAACCTAAGTTACAATTAAACCTAACACTACACTATCATTAAATTAATTAAAATAAATTAACTACCAATACCTACAATTAAATACAATTAAATAAACTAAACTAAATTACAAAAAACAAACAAACAGTAAATTACAGAAAATAAAAAAATATTACAAGAATTTTAAACTAATTACACCTAATCTAAGCCCCCTAATAAAAAAAAAAAATAAAAAAAAAAAATAAAAGTCCCTACCCTATTCTACATTACAAAGTAATCAGCTCTTTTACCAGCCCTTAAAAGGGCTTTTTGCGGGGCATGCCCCAAAATAATCAGCTCTTTTGTCTGTAAAAAAAAATACAACCCCCCAACATTAAAACCCACCACCCACATACCCCTACTCTAACCCACCCAAACCCCCCTTAAATAAACCTAACACTACCCCCCTGAAGATCTCCCTACCTTGAGTGGTCTTCACCCAGCCGGGCCGAAGTCTTCATCTGATGGGGCAGAAGAGGACATCCGGACCGGCAGACATCTTCATCCAAGCGGCATCTTGTATCTTCATCCATCCGGAGCAGAGCGGAGCAGAGCCATCTTCTTCCCAGCCGACGCGGATCCATCCTCTTCAACCAACGCCTACTCGCCGAATGAAGGTTCCTTTAAATGACGTCATCCATAATGGCGTCCCTCAAATTCCGATTGGTTGATAGGATTCTATCAGCCAATCGGAATTAAGGTAGGAAAAATCTGATTGGCTGATTCAATCAGCCAATCAGATTCAAGTTCAATCCGATTGGCTGATCCAATCATCCAATCAGATTGAGCTTGCATTCTGATCGGAACAGCCAATAGAATGCAAGCTCAATCTGATTGGCTGATTGGATCTTTTACCTGGCCAACTCTAAATACCAGCGGGTGGCCAAAAGCTGCATTAGGACCCCTTAACGCTGCTTTTGATGGCTAACGCAGAACTCTAAATCTAGGCGTTTATTTGTCCAATGCCACCATCACAGCTTCATGGTAAGATCAGTCCTGAAGACACCTGAAAAACAACAATCTATAATATGTGTTATTGGGAAAAAACTGGAAGGAAAGGTGAGAATCCTTCTATCTTCATTGGTTTTCTTCCTGCAAGATAAGACTTCAGACAGTTTACATAGGAATGTTATTGTATGTGGCCTCCCAAAACTAATCACAATGGAGGTATCTGTTATTGTTTTTTAGAAAGATAATGCATCAATTAACTATACATTCTAAATATTGGCATGTAAAACGTAATAATGAAAAATACTTAAAATTATTAATTGAACTTAAAACTAAAGTACACATTACACAATACAAATGTACTGCAAACAAATATGCTCATAAACAAAAATGAAAGATTTAATTTGAACCCTCCAGCTCTGTCAGTCGCTTCTTTAGAAACCCAATTTTATCTCTCATTCTCCTGTTTTTTTGTTTGAGTTCCCAATAACTTAAGTTGGCCTTATTGTTCATATCATTTGACCTCAGCCTCCAATTTTTATACCTATTTTCTCCTCTGTTAATATCACCATTTAAATTCCTGCCTCTCCAGTATCCTGAATTTGATGCTCTACTATTCTGATATCCACAAACATTCCTTCTGTTACCCCTCTCTGATTCCTGCCTGTGAATATTCAGATTATTCTCCATTGACTGCTTCACTACAGAAATTGCCTTAATGGTGTATGGGTGATAATTGCCCCACTTCTCAGCTCTAGTGAGCACCATATCTAAGTTTGTGGAGTTTGGGTCATACAGCTTTACAAACTCCTGACATTTTCTGGGGAGAGCTTCAAGTACCCTCTGTATGTGAGCTGGTGACCCCCAGACCATTTGGGTCTGTGGCTGGCGCAGCATACACCAGAATAAAACTCTTTTTGCTACTTCAAATGGCCCACCTAGAGGTCTCATTGTAATTTCACTAATCTCTTTTTCTAGACTAGTAAAATTGAAAAAGGTTTTGATTATTCTCCCAGCCTGGTCAAATATGCTTCAGGTGAATCCTAATATCCTGTTGGCATAGGGGCCCATGGCATCTTGAAGCAATTCTGTCCATTCTGACATGCTCATACCTAATTTTATGGCTTTTTCAGTTTCCTTGTGAAACCAATGTGAAAAGTTCTTAAAGATGTTTGTGGAGATTGTTCCCCACCATTTCTTAAAAACTTATTTATCTGCTACAGTGATCGGCCTAGTCTAATTTGAAAAACTTCTAGGAACTTTCAGGTTGTTAAAATTCTCAGATATTATGACAGGGGCAATTGGAACAGAACTTGTTTTTTTAGTGGGGCTCATTTGCATTTTATCTTGCTTTATTACTTGTTTTGGCTCTTTCCTTTGTGGCAGTAAGTGATCACTATGTGCATTGTTCCCAGAAATATCACTAATTATTTTTTCTTCTTGTTTTATTTTTATTTGTAACTCAATAATTTTGTTTGAGTATTCGTTTCTGCTGTGTTCTGTTAATTTTAATTGACGTTGTAATTTACTGATCTGTATGGGGTTAGTTAAAGCAGAAAGCTTAATACAATCTCTGTCAGTCTGTGTGTTATCTAACTTTAATTTTAGGTCTTTATTTTGCTCTGTCAGGTCTCCAATAATGTTCGTTAGTCCCCTTATTGTTGAAATCACTGCCTGCGCTATCATATTTTCTTTTATTATTATTAATCTTTTTAAGAGTTACTACCTGTGTTAATATATCTAAAACACTTTCACACTTGTTGTTTTTAGCTTCTGGGATGAGGAATGGACCATTATATTTATGAATGTAATTGTTAAAGTAATCACAGATTTCCTGTGAAATATAGTTTTTTTCCAGACATTTTTAACGGATAGCCGTTAGAACTAAAATAAAAAATAAAATATATATATATACTAGAACAGACTCTGAATAGTGTGTCTCTCACAGCATAGTAGTTTTTTTTTTTTTTTTTTTTTTTAAATGGTAACACAGGATGTACAAGATACCATTGAGATGCTAATTTTACACAACAAAGGACATAGCAGTTAAGCCATCTAAAATGGGTAGTAATTAGATCTGTTTAAAAGCAGGTCAGCATTCCAGCAGAGGCGGTAATATAGTTAAATTTAGTTTTCCTAACCACTGCACATTATTCTTTGTTTTAAATCTGGGGAACAGACTTAGAATAGTGTGTCTCTAACAGCATAGTTTGCCAGACTATTTTACCTGCCCCAAATGCAAGGAATTATTATATCTATAGGGCAATGAAACACCAGACTAAAGAGAAATTAAGCAACTTAGACTTTCTGTAAAGGAGATAACTTTGTATATAAGGAGCAGAAATCAATCACTTTAATCTGACTATGGCAACTATTAATGCTGGTCTACTAAGCAAACAACCATCTTCTTTGTAAGAAAACAAAGTACTGTAAAGCTTTTGTTTGTAAAATTTTTTAGATGGAACCAACACAACACATGTCTCTAAAATTCATTAGATTTTTACAGAAATCAAAAATTCTAAACTATTTTACTCTCAAATAAAATGCAGGTGAAATGTAAAGCTACAGACAATCTATAAATCCCAGCAGTGAAAATAAACAAAGTTTACCAAAAAAAACTAATATCTTATACAACAGGCCTGCTGAAACCAACCACTATTTGCACAGGGGTTATTTAAGATTTAGCAAGATACAGACAATCTATAAATCCCAGCAGTAAAAATAAACAAAGTTTACCAAACCTAGTACCCATAAACAACAGGCCTGCTGAAACCAACCATTATTTGCTCCCCCCTATGTAACTCTATGCAAATGCAAATTTATACAGTCCAGAAATACAGGTTTTTAAAACCATGGTTTTCTTGAGAAACATTTAAAAGATATATATATCCTGCAATAATATTCTAAAATTAAATCAACATTTATTTAGGTACACTCAGCAACCAACCATCTTCTTTGTAAGAAAACAAAGTACTGTATGGGACCAAGACAACAAGTAAATATGTCTCTAAAATTCATTAGCTTTTTACAGAAAACAAAATTAAAAAAATATTTACTCTAAAATAAAATGCAGGTCAAGTGTAAACTCTAATTCCAACCTTCATACAATTTATAAATCCCAGCAGTAAAAATAATAGGCCTGCTGAAGCCAACCTTTATGTGCTTCCCCTCATGTAACTCTATGCAAATGAAAATTTATACAGACCAGAAATCCAGGTTCTTAAAACCATTATTTTCTTGAGAAAATGTTTAAAAAAATAATATATATATATATATATATATATATATATATATATATATATATATATATATATATATCCTGCAATATTCTAAAATTAAATCAACATATTTTTTAATTCCTGCAAAACTAATTTGCATATGGATTTGTCTACAACTTCATGGCCGCCAAAATGTGGTTATTTATTAATTTAAAATATCTTACTTTCTACTAAATATAAAATTCTTAAGCCCTTAGTTATTAACACCACTAGCTTCATAAAAGACACCAGTGATTTTCCTTACAAAATCAGCCAGATAACAGAATTGCCAGAGGATACTATACTTGTGACAATGGAAGTGGAATCCCTGTACAGAAATATTCCACATAAAGATGGTATTGATGCCTGCTTAAACTTTCTTTCCTCAGACACCTCTAACCAGACATATAGTGCTTCTACAGTCAGTAAACTTACAGAATTTATACTCACCCACAATTATTTCATCTTCAATAACTCCATCTATTTACAAACCATGGGAACAGCCATGGGCACCAAAATGGCACCACCGTATGCAAACCTATTCATGGCTGATTTAGAACAGAGATTCCTAGCTACTCACCCTCACAAACCCTTCAAATACTTTCGCTACATAGATGATATTTTTATCATATGGACAGAAAGAGAAAAAAAACCTAGAACATTTTCATAAATCATTTAATCTATTTCATGCATCAATCAGGCTTAAAATTTACTTTTCTAGAGACTGTCTCAGCTTCCTGTATACAACAATATCCATCACAAATGGCAAATTACACTCATCTGTATACAGGAAACCAACAGATAGATGCAGCTACCTCCACAGCTCCAGCTCCCACCCCAATCACATTAAAAAATCCATAATCTACAGTCAGGCCACCAGATATCACAGAATTTGCTCAGACACCAAGGACCGTCACAAACACCTCATCACACTGTCCCAATCATTCAGACAAAAAGGTTACAAAACAAGGGTTATAAACAAACAAATTAACTCTGCCCTTAATACCCCACATGAATACTTGCTACAATACAGGGAGAAGAAACACATATTGCGTATCCCACTAGTTGTCAAATATAACCCTGCTGTAGAAGGAATATGAAAAATCATAAAAGACTTACAGCCACTACTCTAGAGGATCCCACATTCAAAAAAAAATTCCAAAACCCCCTATCCTGGCACTCAGACAACCACCCAACCTAAAAAAGAAACTGGTCCACAGAAAGCTACCCCTTGATAAAAAGAACACCCAGAATGGAACCAAGCACTGCAACAAAGCTCTCTGCAAACTATGTCAACACATTTGTGAAAGCAGCATAGCTAATCACAAGAGTAAATCCTATAACATGAAAGGGGCATATTCATGTATATCTGCAAATGTGGTATACATGATACATTGCATTGCATGTGAAGTGGAATGTTATATTGGAGAAACAAGCCAAAAACTGCACCTTCGGATGAACTTACACAGACACTCAATCAAAAAAACCACTGTGAAACAAAATACTGTACCCCTGTTGGTCACCATTTAACCCAACCTGACCACTCCATCCATAACCTAAAAATCAAGATTTTCAGAGGCAACTTCAAAAACACCAGGGAAAGAAAAACCTTTGAATGAAAATGATAATGCACTTCAACTTGCTAAATTCTGGGCTAAATGTGGACTTTGGTTTCTTAACCCATTATAAAAAAAATTTGTAATGCACTTTCATATACTGTAGTCAATTACATTGTATATTCCACACTCTCCATGCATAAATACACAGGTAAGCCTATGTCAACAATTTTGTCATTATTATTATTCCCCTTTTTTTTTTCCTTTCTCCTTTTTTGACTATCATATATTCCCCTGTATATCTAATTTCCCATCTTTATTCATAAGTATTCTATGTTGATATATAACTTATGTCAGTATATGCTGTGTGTATTACCATATTTTTTCCCCAAGCCTGTTATCTTTTACTGACACTGACACCCCCTCCTCCCCCTGCATTCAAACCTCTGTAACACTTTCACCTAGATTACA
The DNA here is from genome assembly GCF_027579735.1 of Bombina bombina. Lineage (NCBI taxonomy): Eukaryota > Metazoa > Chordata > Amphibia > Anura > Bombinatoridae > Bombina > Bombina bombina. The sequence continues at coordinate 1,131,104,431 of NC_069500.1, forward strand.
AGTTTGGCGTTAGCCTTAAAAAGCAGCGTTGCGAGGTCCCAATGCTGCTTTTTAACGCCCGCTGGTATTACGAGTCTGGCAGGTACAGGTGTTCCGCTCACTTTTCTTCCACGACTCGAGGCTACCGCAAATCCCCTTACGTCAATTGCGTATACTATCTTTTTAAAGGGATTTGCCTAACGCTTGTATTACGAGTCTTGGAAGAAGTGAGCGGCAGACCCTCTCCTGTCCAGACTCCTAACACATTTAAAAGTCAGTAGTTAAGAGTTTTATGGGCTAATGCCGGAACATAAAGCTCTTAACTAAAGTGCTAAAAAGTACACTAACACCCATAAACTACCTATTAACCCCTAAACCGAGGCCCCCCCCCCCCCCACATCGCAAACAGTAAAATAAAAAATTTTACCTCTAATCTGCCGACCGGACATCGCCGCCACCTACATTATACCTATGAACCCCTAATCGCCGCCACTTTAATAAATGTATTAACCCCTAAACCGCCGCACTCACGCCTCGCAAACACTAGTTAAATTTTATTAACCCCTAATCTGCCCCCCAACGTTGCTGACACCTACCTACATTAATTAACCCCTAATCTTCCAACCCCAACGTTGCCGCTACTATAATAAATTTATTAACCTCTAAACCTAAGTCTAACCCTAACCCCCCTAACTTAAATATAATTTAAATTATACGAAATTAATTTAACATAATTAAATAAATTAATCCTATTTAAAACTAAATACTTACCGATAAAATAAACCCTAAGCTAGCTACAATATAACTAATAGTTAAATTGTAGCTAGCTTAGGGTTTATGTTTATTTTACAGGTAAGTTTGTATTTATTTTAACTAGGTAGAATAGTTATTAAATAGTTATTAACTATTTAATAACTACCTAGCTAAAATAAGTACAAAATTACCTTTAAAATAAACCCTAACCTAAGTTACAATTACACCTAACACTACACTATCATTAAACCAATTTCCTAAACTACCTACAATTAATTACAATTAAATTAAATAAACTAAATTATGAAAAAACCCCACAAAATTACAGAAAATAAAAAAATAATTACAAGAATTTTAAACTAATTACACCTAATCTAATCCCCCTAATAAAATAAAAAAGCCACCCAAAATAATAAAATTTCCCTACCCTATACTAAATTACAAATAGCCCTTAAAAGGGCCTTTTGCGGGGCATTGCCCCAAAGTAATCAGCTCTTTTACCTGTAAAAAAAAATACAATACTCCCCCAACATTACAAACCACCACCCACACACCTCTACTCTAAAACCCACCCAATCCCCCCTTAAAAAACCTAACACTAACCCCCTGAAGATCACCCTACCTTGAGCCGTCTTCACCCAGCTGGGCACAAGTGGTCCTCCATATGGCAGAAGTCTTCATCCGATCGGGGCAGAAGACTGCATCTTCTATCTTCATCCTTCCGGAGCGAAGCGGGTCCATCTTCAATCCAGCCGATGAGGAGCATCCTCTTCAAACGAAGTCCTAACGAAGAATGAAGGTTCCTTTAAATGATGTCATCCAAGATGGCATACCTTGAATTCTGATTGGCTGATAGAATCCTATCAGCCAATCGGATTGAAGTGCAATCTGATTGGCTGATCCAATCAGCCAATAGGATTGACCTTGCATACTATTGGCTGTTCCAATCAGCCAATAGAATGTGAGGTCAATCCTATTGGCTGATAGCATCAGCCAATAGGATTTTTCCTACCTTTATTCTGATTGGCTGATAGGATTCTATCAGCCTATCAGAATTCAAGGGACCCCATCTTGGATGACATCATTTAAAGGAACCTTCATTCTTCGTTAGGACTTCGTTTGAAGAGGATGCTCCGCATCGGCTGGATTGAAGATGGACCCGCTCCGCTCCGGTAGGATGAAGATAGAAGATGCAGCCTGGATGAAGCCTTCTTCCATCTGGAGGACCTCTTCTGCCCCGATCGGATGAAGACTGGACCCTCTGGAGGACCACTTGCGCCCGGCTGGGTGAAGACGGCTCAAGGTAGGGTGATCTTCAGGGGGTTAGTGTTAGGTTTTTTAAGGGGGGATTGGGTGGGTTTTAGAGTAGGGGTGTGTGGGTGGTGGGTTGTAATGTTGGTGGGGTATTGTATTTTTATTTTACAGGTAAAAGAGCTGATTACTTTGGGGCAATGCCCCGCAAAAGGCCCTTTTAAGGGCTATTTGTAATTTAGTATAGGGTAGGGAAATTTTATTATTTTGGGGGGCTTTTTTAATTTATTAGGGGTATTAGATTAGGTGTAATTAGTTTAAAATTCTTGTAATTCTTTTTTTATTTTCTGTAATTTTTTTTTTTTTGTAATTTAGTTTATTTAATTTAATTGTAATTAATTGTAGGTAGTTTAGGTAATTAGTTTAATAATAGTGTAGTGTTAGGTGAAATTGTAACTTAGGTTAGGATTTATTTTACAGATAATTCTGTACTTATTTTAGATAGGTAGTTATTAAATAGTTAATAACTATTTAATAACTATTCTACCTAGTTAAAATAAATACAAAGTTGCCTGTAAAATAAATATAAATCCTAAGCTAGCTACAATGTAACTATTAGTTATATTGTAGCTATCTTATGGTTTATTTTATCGGTAAGTATTTAATTTTTAATAGGATTAATTTATTTAATTATGTTAAATTAATTTTGTTTAATTTAAATTATATTTAAGTTAGGGGGGTGTTAGGGTTAGGGTTAGACTTTCGTTTAGGGGTTAATAACTTGATTATAGTGGCGGCGACGTTGGCGGCGGCAGATTAGGGGTTAATAAATATAATGTAGGGATCGGCGATGTTAGGGGCAGCAAATTAGGGGTTCATTAGTATAATGTAGGTGGCGGCGGAGTCCGGAGCGGCAGATTAGGGGTTAATAATATAATGTAGGTGGCGACAATGTTGGGGCGGCAGATTAGGGGTTAATAAGTATAAGATTAGGGGTGTTTAGACTCGGGGTTCATGTTAGGGTGTTAGGTGCAGACATAACTTTTCTTTCCCCATAGGAAACAATGGGGCTGCGTTAGGAGCTGAACGCTGCTTTTTTGCAGGTGTTAGTTTTTTTTTCACCCAGCTCAGCCCCATTGTTTCCTATGGGGAAATTGTGCACGAGCACGTTTTGACAGCTTACCGGTACCGTAAGCAACGCTGGTATTGAGGTGAGATGTGAAGCTAAATTTTGCTCAATGCTCACTTTTCTGAGGCTCACGCCGGCTTAAAGAAAACTCGTAATACCAGCATTGACTTAAGGGAGCGGTAAGAAAAAAAGGAGCGTTAGCCCCGCAAGCCTTACAGACAAAAACTCATGATCTAGCCGTTTGTCTTTTTAGCCTGTTTTCCCCTTATTTTTTTTTTTCTTTCCTTTCTCCTTTTTTGATTTTTTTATATTCCCCTGTATACCTAATTTCCCATATTTATTCATATTGATTCTATTCCATCAAATTGGTCAGTATTGCTTCAGACTTGAAAAAGGAAGACACTCTTCCGAAAGCTTGTCATCTTATAAATGTATAGTTAGTCCAATAAAAAAGTATCATTGCTCAATGCAATACTCTTGTTATTTTTAAATATATATATATATATATATATATATATATATATATATATATATATATATATATACACGTTGATTGGAGTATTTGTGTTGGTCCAGTGATTTTGATATAAAAAAGCAATAGTATTGCATTAAGCAAATATACTTTTTTATTGGACTAACTATACATTTATGTTGACAAGCATTCAGAAGAATTCCTTCCTTTCTCAAGTCTGAAGCAATACTGACCAATTCAATGGAATTTACAGATTATATCTTAAAACACAGGATGGCTAAAAAGAACAGAAAGTGTTTCAGAGGTCTGAGTGCAGGGAGAGAAGGGGGTGTCGTAAAAATTATGAGGGGGCTTAGCTTACAGAGGCAGACAGTGTCTAATACCACTTCTTCAATCTGAAAGTGCAAGAGAGAAACACCCCACAATAGTGTAATATGTCAGACAAAAATAGGATTTATTGATACATAAAACTACTCACAAACGACAATATTTAAAACGCTCATAACATCCAAAATAGGCACAGCAGGAAGGAATTTAGTCCACAGCAGTCTCTCAGCTGTTCGATTTTCCTAGCCGGCGTGTGACGTCACCACTAGTGATGTCCCGAACTGTTCGCCCGCGAACGGTTCACAGCGAACATAGGTTGTTCGCGTTCGCGTTTGTGGGCGAACACATGGCGATGTTCGATCCGCCCCTATGTGTCATCATTGTGGAAACTTTGACCCTTTATGTCACAGCCGCCTGACACATTAGAGCCAATCAACATCAGACACTCCCTCACAGACACTCCCAGCTACTCGGAATCCGCCATTTTAGACTCATAACGACTAATTGACACAAGCTAGTTGGGTCCAAGAACGCATGTTTGATTATTAGAATTTATTAGGGTAATTATATATCTAACAAATCTATCTATTTCTCTTCTATCGATTCTATCTAACTATCAATCTATGTATATCTATCTATCCTATCTATCACTATCAATCTATCTTCTGTCCGGGATGTTTTGAGACAGCCACTTTGGGAATTTTAGTTGATTTAGACCCATTATGGCTTAAAAGCAGACTCTGCATCAACTATGTAATTTTCCATGGGAGTTTTGCCAGGGATCCCCCTCCAGCATGCAACAGTCCAGGTGTTAGTACCCTTGAAACAACTTTTCCATCACTATTGTGGCCAGAAAGAGTCCTTGTAGTTTTTAAAGTTCGCCTGCCTATTGAATTCAATGGCGGTTCGCGCGGTTCACGCGTTCGCGAACAATACCGGAAGTTCGAGTCCGCTGTTCGCGAACCGAAAATTTTAGGTTCGCGACATCACTAGTCACCACCCGGCAAAAACTCACTGCACAGACCCGCCTCCTTGTAAGATCGTAAGAACAGAAGAATGAAGGTGTGCCTCCCCTCTAGAGCCGGGTGTCATATATCCTGTAGATAACTACTGAGTTTTTCATTTTAGATCTCAGTCTTCATGAAGCAGTTATGGGAGCCACAGTGTCCAGTGTAGGAGAACAGACAGGGGAAATATATGGTTTTAAATAGAGCATTACATTTTTGAAAATTTGTTAAGAACACATGGGTTCTGGGTTCTTAACACATTATCAAAACATTTTTGTAATGTACTTTCATATAGCCAATTACATTGTATATTGCACTCTTTATACATAGGTATACAGGTAAGCCTATGTCCACACTTTTGTCATTATTATTATTCCCTTTTTCTTTCTTTCTTTCTTTCTTTCTTTCTTTCTTTCTTTCTTTCTTTCTTTCTTTCTTTCTTTCTTTCTTTCTTTCTTTCTCTTTCTTTCTTTCTTTCTTTCTTTCTTTCTTTCTTTCTTTCTCTTTCTTTCTTTCTTTCTTTCTTTCTTTCTTTCTTTCTTTCCTTCTTTCCTTCTTTATTTCTTTCCTTTCTTCTTCTTCTACTATTTTTTACACCCCCTGTATACATTTTTTCACATCTTTATACATATTGATTCAATGTTGATTTATACCTTCATGTCAGTATATGCTCTATGTAAAACCATATATTTCCCCTGTCTGGTCTCCTACACTGAACACTGTCTGTCTCTGTCAGCTTAGACCAACTCATGATTTTTACGACACCCCCTCCTCTCCCAGCACTTTCTGTTCTTTTCTTTTTAGCCATCCTGTGTTTTAAGATATAGGGTGAGAATACATATGAGGCACAAGCTTCAGCGTAACTGCTGAAACCCACATCACCCGTAATCTCACCTTGCACATCGGGGAATCACATATTTGGCGCCGGCAGTTCATAAACTGCCGTAAGTCGAATAAACTAGCGATGTCCAGAAATGAGCGTAAATACAAATTTCTGGAGTCGCCAGTGACTTTAGAAACTGCCGGCACCTAAGAAAAAAAAAGAAAAAATTAAATCTCCCGTAAAAGTCTAACCCGCCTCCCAAAAATAAACCTGACACGTAAAACCCCTATATCCACAATCCCCCCCACATTGCAACTAATAATAAATGTATTAAACCCTAAACCAACAACCCCCACAACGCAATATGCCTAATTCAACTATTAACCCTTAATCCGCCATTCACCCACATCACGATCTATCTAGCAAAAGTATTAAATTAACCCCTAAATCCGCCAACCCCAACATTGCAAACTAACTAATAAATGTATTAACCCCTAATCCGCCATTAACCCACATCGCAAAAAAACCTTATAAATCTATTAACCCCTAATTCGCCAAACCCACACAACACAATAATCCTAATAAAACTATTAACCCCTAAACCGCAAAACCCACACAACACAATAATCCTAATAAAACTATTCACCCATAATCCGCCAAACCCCACAACACAAGTACCCTAATTAAACTATTTACCCCTAATCCACCAAACTTCCACAACGCAAATAACTAATTACTAAACCCCCTAACCTAACACCCACTAAATTAACCCCAAATTACATAAAATAATAAAATACTAAATTATAATTAAAATAAAAAATCCTAACAGTACTAATCCCTATGAAAATAAAAAGCCCCCCAAAATAAAAACACCCCCTAATCTAATGCTAAACTACCAATAGCCCTTAAAAGGGCTTTTTGTAGGATTTTTTAAACTTAAATCCTATTGGCTGTTCATCAGCCAATAGGATTTGAGTAGCTCTCATCCTATTGGCTGATTTAAAATTTTTAGCCAGTAGGAATTCAAGGTACCCCATATTTAAACGCATACCTTGAATTCACTATTCAGTGTACGGCGGCGATTGTACGAAGAGGAACCTCCACTCTCCGCGGTTGCCGGTCCTGCTCCAAGCTCATCTCCACTCCGCGCCGGCTTGGTCCTGGATGAAGAAGGTAGAGGTCCCGCTTGGAAGAAGATGTCGGCCACTTGGAAAAAGACTTCCCAGCCTGGAACAGAACCTTCTCCACTGGACTTCAGGAACGGTGAGTACCTTTTTGGGGGTTAGAGTTAAGATTTTTTTTTTTTTAAAAGATTTGGGCTTTAATGGGCAATCGTAAAAGAGCTGAATACCCTTTTAAGGGCAGTAAAAGAGCTGAATGCAATGCCCATACAAATGCCCCTTTAGTGTTAGGTTTATGTCATCATTTCCGTTCATCGCTGCCTCACTGCGACTCACGGAGCTCTTCTGTTGTGTTTTCGTCACGTTGCCTAGCAAATTGACGTATTGTCTGACACTCCCTCGGATGTCATGGACCTCTCTCTCAGCCTTTAAATCACGGCAGGAGATCTTGTTTGGGGCCCGTTTGTAAATCCTGACTTTGGATCTGTGAGTACTCAGTTTATTCCAAATTTCTCTACCTGCCTTCTGGATATTTACCTGTGACTGAAATTCCATTTGTTTGCTAATAACCTGTTCAAAGGGACATTATCTTTATTTGTTGCAAACCTGCAAAGAAGGAGCATTTATCATTTGTTTGCTAATAATCTACTTAAAGGGACTTATCTTTATTTGTTGCAAACCTGCAAAGGAGGAGCATTTATCATTTGTTTGCTAAATACCTACTTAAAGGGACATTATCTTTATTTGTTGCAAACCTGCAAAGAAGGAGTATTTATCATTTGTTTGCTCATAATCTACTTAAAGGGACATTATCTTTTTGTTGCAAACCTGCAAAGAAGAAGCATTTGCCATCTGTTTGCTAATAACTTGTTTAAAGGGACATTAACTTTATTTGTTGCAAACCTGCAAAGAAGGAGCATTTATCATTTGTTTGCTAATAATCTACTTAAAGGGACTTATCTTTATTTGTTGCAAACCTGCAAAGAAGGAGCATTTATCATTTGTCTGCTAATAACCTATTTAAAGGGACATTAACTTTATTTGTTGCAAACCTGCAAAGAAGGAGCATTTATCTTTTGTTTGCTGATAACCTGTTTAAAGGGACATTTTCTTTGTTTCTTGCTAACCTGCTAAAAAGGAATAGTTATCATTTGTTTGCTGAAAACCTGCTTAAAGGGACATTATTTTCAATATTCATTTGTTGCTGATAACCTGATTAAAGGGACATTATTTTACTATATCAAGAAGATATACAGAGTTACTATTTCTTTTGGGAGAACCTTGTATCCTGCTTATTTTTTTTCCTGAGTGGGTCACGTCCTGGATATTCCTCAGTGTGCTAGCGTGTGTTCTACTTTTCATGCTAGCAGTTGGGTTAGATCCTGGGCTGACTATATACGGCTGACAGTTTATTTATTTTGGGGGGTTTGGTAGGTGGTGGGTTTTATTGTTTTAAATGCAAAAGAGCTGTTTAACTTAGGGCAATTTTAAGGGCTATTGGTAGTTTAACATTAGATTAGGGGGTGTTTTTTTGGGGGGGGCTTTTTATTTTCTTAGGGATTAGGTTTAATTTTTTTTTTCTTTTGGATAATTTTATTTATTATTTTCTGTAATATTAGACATTTTTCTTTCTGGTAATTTTAGATATTGAGATCCCTTTTAGATATTGAGATCGCTTTGATTGTTTTGTTATTTTTGTTATTTTTATAGTGCCAAATTTATAAATGCAGCCCTTTTGGGAGAACCGGTATAATGCAATGTGTGTGTAACTCCACAAAATGAGTCTAAACACGTTGTGAGGGAAAGTCTGTATGCTGTCTCACTAACAATGAGGGATTAATGTTAGTAGGCAGTATTATGGGGTCAACCACTATTACCAGGATTTAAATTGTCAACAGACAAGGAGTGTGTCTCTCATAATAACTGCATATGTCCCTAGATAGCGGCAAAGCAGGGAGAAAGAAATTCACATTATGTGTGTTCACGGTGTCCACTTCACAAGCGACTACACCGACACTCACCTGCTGCCGTATCCAGAAGTTGTGAAACTCCTCACTGAGTTTTTCTCCAAGACGTGGTCCCATTTCTCCTACGGCACGAAGCAGTTTTGATTGCTATTAGGCTCTCACAATGCAACGGAATCCGGACTTCCATGTGATGACGTGGCAGGCAACTCCCTCACACAATTTAGCCAATGAATCCTGGCCCGGGAGGCGTATCCAAAGTAGAGGATCTTTGTGGAGTCCCAGTATTCCGTAATAAGGTATGAAAAATAAAAGGAGAAATGATCCAAAACGATGGAGCCCCACAGCAAAGATAAATAAAAAGCAAACTTTATTCTGTAATTTAAAAAGAAAATGGCAACAACCACACATACAGTGTAGGTGCTGATCTTAGAGGTAGCTGATCATCCAGCCAAATGAAAAGAAAAACGTCTGACCGGTTTCAGTCTGAATGACTGTAATCATAGACATAATTAGACACAAATGAATGGTGTTTAAAAAAGAGATAAGAACACAATTCCATTGGCTGTGATTAATAAGGAACTAGTTAACTCATTACATGCCGGTTTAACCAACTATTGGAAATGTTAAAGTTAGACTTGTTCAATACATAAGGTGTATGAAGTAGGCATTGGGCACCAAATCTATTGTACATACGGGAAACTATGAATGTATAATAGAATAATATATATTTCAAATGCCTATATATATATACATATTAAATGGAGGGGGTTATATATAAAAGTATTGCCCCTCTCAACTGCCACCTTAATAGTTGAAATAGCCATATGCATATTATACACATATCTCTCTTTATCATACAGATAGACTAGTTCTTTTGGACTTTTTTCCCCTTTCCCCAAACTCAGGACATAATTGTGCCATTCCTTTTATGGATACAGTCTAGTACAGAATGTCAAACACTTTACAAGATTGTTAGGCATCAAAGATCAGAAAGTAAGAACAGCATACATGTATACATACATTAAGAGACGTAATCAAAAGTTCAGCAGCACACTAGAATACATTGAACGGAATATACATCTATTGACACAGATTGCTACTTAATAGTGTAGGCCACATCAAAATCTACTTTATAGCTCTTATATCTAATATACCTGTAATCAAGGAAGACATAATCTCCTAATCTAGTTTAGAGCTTGTTGATATAAAGTAATTGTATTATGTATGCGCTATCATATATGTTACCACCTCTAATGCAATACACTGACCCTCTTCTAGCAAGTTTGAGGTATCTTAAATATTTACAAAGTGATATGGGGGAAATTCCAAGTTCCCATTACTCCGGGAGGAACCCAGCAGCTGCTTAAAGGTACCCGACGACCAGGCACACTATACAAAATAACCCAGCAAAGTTATTATCACCCCAGGACCACTGGCTAAAGGAACCGCGACAGCACGAGATCACGTGTTGGCGGTAGTTGGCCGCGGCTTTAGAGAGAGAAGTGGAGTAAGGCCGTACAACTGCAGGCTGCAAAAATATTCCTGCACAGAGTGGGAAAAGAGAAAAATTGGAGAAGAGTCATAAATGCAGTAAGTACAGATTTACTTTAATTAAGAAGGCATAAAATATAAAGCCACAAGCCTATCCATAGCAGGGTGACATAAAAAAAAAAGTACACCACAGACACAGGAAAAGATCCATGTTGTTGTTTGTTTCTTTACTCACTGGAAAAAGGTATACAAATTTAACATACAACAGGGACAGAAGCCCCACACAATAGGGGGAAGAAAAGAGAGATAAAGAAACACATTCACTACTTGGCTATAGAGTTAAGTACAGCAGAATTGAAGCACGTGTATATAATGCACAAACTGCATGGGAAGAGATACAGGACACTGTAGTTTGGAACCTTATAAAAACCCTATAGGCCACAACTCCTACAAAAGAAAAAACACAACAGAAAATAAGGGATAATAGGAAAATCTTATCATTTGTTTGCTGAAAACCTGCTTAAAGGGACATTATTTTCAATATTCATTTGTTGCTGATAACCTGATTAAAGGGACATTATTTTACTATATCAAGAAGATATACAGAGTTACTATTTCTTTTGGGAGAACCTTGTATCCTGCTTATTTTTTTTCCTGAGTGGGTCACGTCCTGGATATTCCTCAGTGTGCTAGCGTGTGTTCTACTTTTCATGCTAGCAGTTGGGTTAGATCCTGGGCTGACTATATACGGCTGACAGTTTATTTATTTTGGGGGGTTTGGTAGGTGGTGGGTTTTATTGTTTTAAATGCAAAAGAGCTGTTTAACTTAGGGCAATTTTAAGGGCTATTGGTAGTTTAACATTATATTAGGGGGTGTTTTTTTTGGGGGGGCTTTTTATTTTCTTAGGGATTAGGTTTAATTTTTTTTTTCTTTTGGATAATTTTATTTATTATTTTCTGTAATATTAGACATTTTTCTTTCTGGTAATTTTAGATATTGAGATCCCTTTTAGATATTGAGATCGCTTTGATTGTTTTGTTATTTTTGTTATTTTTATAGTGCCAAATTTATAAATGCAGCCCTTTTGGGAGAACCGGTATAATGCAATGTGTGTGTAACTCCACAAAATGAGTCTAAACACGTTGTGAGGGAAAGTCTGTATGCTGTCTCACTAACAATGAGGGATTAATGTTAGTAGGCAGTATTATGGGGTCAACCACTATTACCAGGATTTAAATTGTCAACAGACAAGGAGTGTGTCTCTCATAATAACTGCATATGTCCCTAGGTAGCGGCAAAGCAGGGAGAAAGAAATTCACATTATGTGTGTTCACGGTGTCCACTTCACAAGCGACTACACCGACACTCACCTGCTGCCGTATCCAGAAGTTGTGAAACTCCTCACTGAGTTTTTCTCCAAGACGTGGTCCCATTTCTCCTACAGCACGAAGCAGTTTTGATTGCTATTAGGCTCTCACAATGCAACGGAATCCGGACTTCCATGTGATGACGTGGCAGGCAACTCCCTCACACAATTTAGCCAATGAATCCTGGCCCGGGAGGCGTATCCAAAGTAGAGGATCTTTGTGGAGTCCCAGTATTCCGTAATAAGGTATGAAAAATAAAAGGAGAAATGATCCAAAACGATGGAGCCCCACAGCAAAGATAAATAAAAAGCAAACTTTATTCTGTAATTTAAAAAGAAAATGGCAACAACCACACATACAGTGTAGGTGCTGATCTTAGAGGTAGCTGATCATCCAGCCAAATGAAAAGAAAAACGTCTGACCGGTTTCGGTCTGAATGACTGTAATCATAGACATAATTAGACACAAATGAATGGTGTTTAAAAAAGAGATAAGAACACAATTCCATTGGCTGTGATTAATAAGGAACTAGTTAACTCATTACATGCCGGTTTAACCAACTATTGGAAATGTTAAAGTTAGACTTGTTCAATACATAAGGTGTATGAAGTAGGCATTGGGCACCAAATCTATTGTACATACGGGAAACTATGAATGTATAATAGAATAATATATATTTCAAATGCCCATATATATATACATATTAAATGGAGGGGGTTATATATAAAAGTATTGCCCCTCTCAACTGCCACCTTAATAGTTGAAATAGCCATATGCATATTATACACATATCTCTCTTTATCATACAGATAGACTAGTTCTTTTGGACTTTTTTCCCCTTTCCCCAAACTCAGGACATAATTGTGCCATTCCTTTTATGGATACAGTCTAGTACAGAATGTCAAACACTTTACAAGATTGTTAGGCATCAAAGATCAGAAAGTAAGAACAGCATACATGTATACATACATTAAGAGACGTAATCAAAAGTTCAGCAGCACACTAGAATACATCGAACGGAATATACATCTATTGACACAGATTGCTACTTAATAGTGTAGGCCACATCAAAATCTACTTTATAGCTCTTATATCTAATATACCTGTAATCAAGGAAGACATAATCTCCTAATCTAGTTTAGAGCTTGTTGATATAAAGTAATTGTATTATGTATGCGCTATCATATATGTTACCACCTCTAATGCAATACACTGACCCTCTTCTAGCAAGTTTGAGGTATCTTAAATATTTACAAAGTGATATGGGGGAAATTCCAAGTTCCCATTACTCCGGGAGGAACCCAGCAGCTGCTTAAAGGTACCCGACGACCAGGCACACTATACAAAATAACCCAGCAAAGTTATTATCACCCCAGGACCACTGGCTAAAGGAACCGCGACAGCACAAGATCACGTGTTGGCGGTAGTTGGCCGCGGCTTTAGAGAGAGAAGTGGAGTAAGGCCGTACAACTGCAGGCTGCAAAAATATTCCTGCACAGAGTGGGAAAAGAGAAAAATTGGAGAAGAGTCATAAATGCAGTAAGTACAGATTTACTTTAATTAAGAAGGCATAAAATATAAAGCCACAAGCCTATCCATAGCAGGGTGACATAAAAAAAAAAGTACACCACAGACACAGGAAAAGATCCATGTTGTTGTTTGTTTCTTTGCTCACTGGAAAAAGGTATACAAATTTAACATACAACAGGGACAGAAGCCCCACACAATAGGGGGAAGAAAAGAGAGATAAAGAAACACATTCACTACTTGGCTATAGAGTTAAGTACAGCAGAATTGAAGCACGTGTATATAATGCACAAACTGCATGGGAAGAGATACAGGACACTGTAGTTTGGAACCTTATAAAAACCCTATAGGCCACAACTCCTACAAAAGAAAAAACACAACAGAAAATAAGGGATAATAGGAAAATCTTTCAAGGCGAGTGCACAATTAAGCATATAAGCGCTCAAAACCTTCTATAGAGCATTTTAAAATTATCTTGAGCAAATTAGAGAATATGCCAGGCCGCAAGCTTACTAAATCTGAAAACACCCCACGCTCAAGAATGCTGCAGCAATATTTAAAGCCAATTGACACACCTCTAGATGCCACACTAACAATCTCTAACACTGATATGCAACAAAATTAACCTGCAGAAACATCAACCCAGATCCATAGCAACACAGGGCTTACAAAAGAAGATCTTCTGCCACTCTGTACCAAGAGTGATCTAAAGGAAATAGTATCAGAAGTAAAAAATTGGTACGGAGACTTGAAGAAAGACTTAGCAAGAGTAACACAAAGGGTCACCAATCTAGAAGAGAGCCATAACACAATGGATACAGACATCCAGCACATGTCAAGACTGGCATACGACCAAGACGAGACCATACATCACCTTTTAGAAAAGGTTGAAGATTTGGACAATAGGGGCAGGAGAAATAATCTAAGGATAAGGGGCATACCAGAGTCTGTCCAACCAGTGGCACTAGAGGGCTGTATACAGGACTTATTCAGAACGATAAAAGGAGATAACAACGCACCAGAATTAGTGTTTGAAAGAGCACATAGAGCCCTGAGGGTGAAACCCCCACCCAAAGCACCAACAAGAGATGTTATAATTAAGTTGCTCCACTTCAAGGACAAGGAAGAGATATTATGACATGCTAGAATGAAACAAAACATCACCCACACAGGGAATAGGATTCAAATCTTCCAAGATCTCAGCCCAACCACCCTTCAAAAAAGAAGGGAGCTCAGCTACATCACCAGTGCTTTGAGAGAACAGAAAATTGCATATAAATGGGGCTTTCCAGTCAGCATCATTGCGAATAGAGGGAATACAACAGCTATCTTTAGAGGAAAAGAAGATTTCCCACACTTTGGTGAGGTTCTACAACTTAACATCCGAACACAGGACTCTGTGAAACATACAGAAATAGGTTCATCACCCTGTGGGCACAACCCACGCATGCTGTCAAAAGAGACAACAGCCCATAGAGTAAGGTGTACTATTCAAGTTAAAAGTCACGCTATGCAATCGAGACCAATAAAACTGCTGACCATTAACGCAAAGGGGCTCAATAGCCCAGAAAAACGCTCAATAGCCTTTAGTCAGATGCATAAAGATTCAGGGGACATTTTGTATATACAAGAGACACATTTTAAAAAAGGAAGAGAACCTAAGTTTATTAACAATAGGTACAAAACTGTTTTCTTGGCTTCAGGCAACACAAAGAAAGGGGGTGTGGGTAGCTTCATGAGAAATAACATTAATTTCAGCCCAACAAACATCTTTAGGGAACTCAATGGCTCCTACATTATAGTGGTCGGCCTGCTCTATAACACATTGGTTGCATTGGTGAATGTGTACTTACCAAACGTAGGACAGCAATTGCTGTTCAAACAGATTAACCAATTACTGTTGGAACATGCGAAAGGCATTATATTACTGGGGGGAGACTATAATCTACCACTGGATCCAATACAAGATACATCACTAGGCAGAACTAGCACACCTCAAAAGGTGATAAAAACCATACACACCTAATGACATCAACTCAGACTGCATGATGTTTGGAGGACAAAGCACCCAAACACAAGGGACTACACATTTTATTCTCACGCACACAATATCTACACCAGAATTGACTATGTGATCACAGACCAAATAGGAATGGCCCTGGTGGAGGACTCCACTATACTGCCAACCACATGGTTGGATCATGCGCCAGTGCAAATACACCTGTAAAACCGTTCACTTGGAGGTTAGATGAACACATGCTGGACAACCCTTTAATTTTGATTGAGATTGACACAACCATAGGCCATTACTTTAGGGAAAATACAAATAGGGACACTACCACTTCTGTGCTATGGGAAGCACATAAATGTGTATTGAGGGGAGAGCTATAAAGTATAAAGCCAGAGAGAATAAAAACAATAGACAATTTGTAAACTCAATCACATTACAAATTAGGTATTGGGAATCTGAACTTAAAAAACAACCAAGATGCACTGAGCAGTTTGACCACAGCTAAGTCGGAACTTAATAATTATATGTTAAAGGAATACCAAAGGAAAGCAGACAGGTTACAACAAAAGTCACCTCATTGGCGAAAGCACTTAGGAGAAAACAACTAGATACCCACATTCATATAATGACAGACTCAACAGGTCATATATACAAGGACAGTATAAAAATAGTATTACGAGGCACTGTACAACATTCAGACAGAAGGTAGACAGGAAAACATAGATAGATTCTTAACAGACATACAATGCAACAAACTACAACGGGACGACTCTGAAAATTTAGACTCACAAATAACTCCTGAAGAGATTAAAACGGCCATTACAAATATGCCAAATGGTAGAAGCCCAGCACATGACGGCATCAGTATAAAATACTATAAGAAATACATACACCATTTGCTGACACCATTGACCACTTTATTTAACTCCCTACTCAAGGAAGGGGGATTTACAGACAACATGCTGGAAGCACACATTACGGTCCTCCCCAAACCAGGGAAAACTATGGACAGGCCAGAAAATTATAGACCCATTTCACTCTTAAATTCGGACATTAAAATCTTTGCAAAAGTCTTAGCCATCAGAATTAATAAATATATTCCCAACTTGATACACCCAGACCAGGTGGGATTTGTTCCTGGCCGAGAAGCCCAAGACAACACCCTTAGGACATTTCAATTGACTTCCTACGCACAATCACATAACTTGCCGCTGGTTCTTGTGTCCACAGATGCAGAGAAAGCGTCTGACAGAGTAAATTGGCGCTTTCTTACATCTGTCCTCCATAAAATTAAATTTAGTGACTCCTTTATTCAATTAATCTTTACTCTTTACCGAAACCTCACAGCACAAGTAAAAGTAAATGGCCTTCTCTCAGAAAAAATCACTATCAGAAACGGAACAAGACAGGGATGCCCCCTTTCCCCTATACTTTTTGCGATCACCATAGAAGCGTTAGCCCAAAGAGTTAGAAATGAAGACCTAGTAACGGGAATCACTATGGCAACCAATACCCACAAACTGGCGTTATATGCGGATGATATACTGCTCACGCTGACAAACATTGAATCCTCACTGCCCAGAGTATTGGAGACTTTTAAAGACTATGGGAAGGTATCAAACTTCCAATTGAACCTCTCAAAGTCTAAACTATTAAATATAACATGTGACACAAATACGCTCGACAAAACATTAAGAGAATGCCCCCTCAAAAGACAGAATACCAAAATGAAATATTTAGGCATATATATATATAACCAGATCAACAGGAGGCTTTTCAGGCTAATTACAAATGTCTGGAGAACAATCTGGTAGCTGACTTGTTAAACTGGAAAAATAAAACAATATCGTGGCTAGGCAGAACTAACGTTATTAAAATGAACGTACTGCCTAGACTTCTCTATCTATTACAAACAACTCCTATACCCCTGCAGCCATGATATCTATGCAGAATTCAAAACATAATTGAGCAATATATATGGGGGGTATTATACCTAGAATCCCAAGGAAAACACTTTACCTACCAAGAGACAGGGGAGGATTGGGACTTCCCAACATATTGACATAGAAACAAGCTATTACGCTACGTACACTACATGATTGGTGTAATAATGAAAAAGACAAACAGTGGGTACAACTGGACTGCTCCATACTAGAAACTGGAAATGTTGGGGGCACAGCTTGGATGTTAAAAAAAGACAGACCAGATACGGTGACCAAATACCTATTCAATATAGATTTCTTTACTAATTGGGACAAAATAATGAACACTTCAACGAACATATCCTCACACTTTTCACCTCTGACCCCTATATGCCAGAACCCCGCGATACCATGGATAAGCAGGGAACCTAATACCATTTGCAGGACACCTCTTAGAGAATGATCAGTCTCGACAATACTTGAGGGAGGCAAATTGAAGCCCCTTGAAAAAATAAAAGAGACAGAGATAGGGGACAGCATGAACTGATTAGCACACTCACAGTTAAGCCACTACTTGATGACGCATAGGCAAAAACATAATTTGCTCAGACCACCCATCACATATGAAAATCTGTGTCTACGAGACACACCGACTGAACATGCAATATCTGTTTTATACAAACAGTTAGTAGTGGATTCACAAACTTTACCCACGTATGTTAGAGCTTGGGAAAGAGAACTAAACACGGACATTGAACTACAAGACGGCATTTCAGACCACGAAAAGGTCCTCAATCTTGACTAGAGTGCAGGAATCCAGTTATAAATTCATATCAAGGTGGTATCTCACCCCTAATAGACTAAATAAAATATATAAAACAACTTCAGGGAAGTGTTGGAGGGAATGCGGAGGTGAGGGCACACTGAAACACATATAGTGGGATTGTCCTGGCCTTGACCAATTCTGGATGGAGATACTCAACCATATTAGGATAGCAACGGGAAAACCCTTGCAAAATAGCCCCAAAACTCTATTGTTTCTTTCACTACCCCACCTAGAGAGTAAGGCATCTAACGCACTAAGATTAGTAATGCAGATTGGGGCGAAAATGTTGATCCCGAAACACTGGAAAAGCAAAATAGTACCAACAGTTAAGGAATGGAAACAACAGGTAGACACCTTGCTACATATACAGAGATACCACCACTTACAGAATGGTACACTAGACACTCATGAGATTATGCTGATGCAATGGGGGAATGTCAAACACGAGATAGGCCCAGGGATTAATAATGCAAAGACATATTACAGTAAAAGATGGGAATCAGGACCCATTGGGAAGAAGGGAAAGGAAAGAGGGTAAAAGAAATAGGGGGGGAAAGGCACATTAAGCTCATTCAGATATAACTAAGGTTCATGAACAGAGGGTAACAACAAAACTTTTGAACAGGACTCTGTTTTATGTTACAATAACTTTATGGTTTATGTAATTGAATGGTGTAAGATCTGTTATATTACTCATTGGTTGAACGGGGACTACTTAGAATCAAATGGTGAACACGGTAGAAAATGAACACATTCTAAATATTAAGTAAATTTTGTTCAATATATAGATGTCATATGTCACGTATAGATACATGTTTTGACATTTTGTATTGAGAAAACCTTGATGTATATTGTTTACATTTCTTGCATGATATGTATGTTTACAGTTTCTAAATAAAGTTCTTTTGAAAACTAAAAAAAAAAAATAATAAAATAATAATAAGGCAGCTGCAATCTAATACCATATACAGGGCCATAACCAACTCCCAGGGACAACTTGATTTATATTTATACAGAGCTAACGAATAAATAAAAGAAAAGTCATTACCCTGGTTCTGGCCATAACAAGCCCAAGTATATGGCTGCCAATAGGGAACATAGGAGGGTTAAGGGGAGTGTTTAAAAACCTATAGAACTAGAGAATTTGGACACTGAATTTTGATGTAACTCAAATCCTTAATTGATATCAGCCTAGATTAAAAATATTTCAGGATATTTCTGAAAAAGCTAGGAAACCCCAGGCATAAGTGTTTGATATGGGGAGCACCCCATCTCATCTCTGCCAAAAGTTAATAATATCAAACTTGAAATTAAATGCTCTAGGTAGCAGGCTACCCAGTTTGTGGATCCAAATGACCTCCTGTCTGCTTAGAATCTTCAATTTCTCTCCACCTTTAGGTGGTCTCACTACCTGTTCTAAAGCCTGCCACCTAAAGGAACCCACATTTCCCCAATGTGTTTCAATAAAGTGTTTAGATAAATCTGAGCATTGTCTTTCACTAGAGATGTATGAAAGGTGCTCCTTTTTCCTTGTGCCCACCTCTCGGGTGGTCTTACTAACATATTGCCTGTTACAGATGGTGCAGAAGATCAGGTAAACCCCAAATTTGCTAGTGCAATTGATACAACCTCTCGTCTCATACTCCAATGAATAATCTGCTGAATGGAATTTGTCAGTGACAACTACATGGTCACAGAAGCCACACAATCTCCTACCACACTTGAAAGTGCCTTTGTGACATAACCATGAGCATGCCGAACTATGCTCTTTCATAAGACTAGGTGACAGGAGGATGCCCAATGACAGGTTCTTCCTGTATATAAACCTGCAGCCCTTCTCTATATGTTTCCTCAACTGGGTGTCCCCCAACAATATGGGTAGATTTTTGCCAATAATGGAACACACTTCTTTGTATTGATTGGAAAAGGCTGTCACAAAAGCGGGGCCCTTCTTATCCTTCTGTACCTGTCGTCTTTCATGTTGTTTTCAACATTTTAGTAGACTGTCTCTGTCCATCTTTTGGACTTGGGTAAAGGCTTCCCTCACCAGTCTCCTAGGGTAACCCCTGTGTTGTAGCTGTTTAGTTAAATCCCAACTCTCCTCAAGAAAATCCCTTTCTAGAATACAAATACGTTTTACTTGCCTGAATTGGCCTTTTGCAATGCCACCAAAAACATGTCTGGGATGACTGCTTCTGGCATGCAAAAGAGAGTTACCAATTATAGGTTTCCTATAGAGAGTGGAGATGACTTTTGTCTGGGTCTCCCCCTTAACTCCCCTTAACTCCCCCTTAACCCTCCTATATTTATTTTTGGCAGCCATATACTTGGGCTTGTTATGGCCGGAATCAGGGCAATTACTTTTCCTTTATTTAGTTGTTATCTCTGTATAAATATAAATATAAATCCAGTGGCCCTGTATATGGTATTAGATTGCAGATGCCTTATAATGGAAACTGGGAATTTCCCCCACACCACTTTGTAAATATTTAAGATATCTAAAACTTGCTAGAAGAGGGTCAGTGTATTACATTAGAGGTGGTAACATATATGATAGCGCATACATGATACAATTACTATATACATCAACGAGCTCTATTCTAGATTAGGAGGTTATGTCTTCCTTTAACACAGGTATATTAGATATAAGAACTATAAAGTAGATTTTGATGTGGCCTGCACTATTAAGTAGCAATCTGTGTCAATAGATGTATTTTTCGTTTGATGAATTATAGTGTGCTGCTGAACTTTTGACTACGTCTCTTAATGTATATATATACATGTATGCTGTTCTTACTTTCTGATCTTTGATGCTTGACAATCTTGTAAAGTGTTTTATTCTGTACTAGACTATATCCGTAAAGGGTATGGCACAATTATGTCCTGAGTTTGCGGAAAGGGGAAAAAAAGCCAAAAAGTACTAGTCTATCTGTATGATGAAGAGAGATATGTGTCCAATATGCATATGGTTATTTCAACTATTAAGGTGGCAGTTGAGAGGGGCAATACTTTTATATATAACCCCCTCCATTTAATATGTATATACATGGGCATTTTAAATATATATGTTTCTATTATACATTCATAGTTTCCCATATGTACAATAGATTTGGTGCCCAATGCCTACTTTATACACCTTATATATGGACTTAAGAGTCACCCCAAATTGAATATGCTTAAAGAGTCACTCCAAATTTAACAAGTCTAACTTTAACATTTCCAATAGTTGGTTAACCCAGCATGTAATGAGTTAACTAGTACCTTATTAACCACAGCCAATGGAATTGTGTTCTTATCTCTTTTTAAACACCATTCACTTTTGTCTAATTATGTCTATGATTACTGTCATTCAGCCTGAAACCGGTCAGACATTTTTCTTTTTATTTGGCTGGATTTTCGGCTACGTCTGAGATCAGCACCTACACTGTATGTGTGGTTGTTGCCATTTTCTTTTTAAATTAAAGAATAAAGTTCGCTTTTTATTTATCTTTGCTGTGGGGCTCCATCGTTTTGGATCATTTCTCCTTTTTTTCGCGCATATTAGTTGTTTGTAATAAATACACTTAATTTTATTTATATTGATTAAGAGATTTTAGATGAGCTTGTGTATTTTCATATATTCTCTTGGTGCTATAATCTGTTATCTTCCTTTCAGACATATCATTAAAACTTTTGAAAATGTATGTCTTTCCTTTAAAGAAATTGCAAAGAAAGTATTAGTGTCAGTGAGTACAATTTCTTACATTATCCAAAGGCACTTGTAAATTGAAGGAATCTCTGACAGAAAGAGTTCTAGCAGTCCCAAAGCCCCAACAGAATCACACTGGTCTAAGTAAGCAAGTTCTGCTTTCAAATGTGAGAAGTTTTCAAGCTGCAGGCTTGACAGGTCGAGTAGCAGTAAGAAAGCAATTGCTAAGATGGAAAAATACAAAAAAAGAGACTTGTCTGGGCCATGAAGCACCACCAGTGGACTTCTGAAAACAGAAAAAAAGTTCTTATAGACTGATAAAACAACTGGCTCATCCCTCATGGCGTTTGTATGGTCGGGGGCTCAATTGCTGGATCTTTAATAGTTGACTTGCATAAAATGAGTGGCGAACTGAACCATAACATTTACTACAGCCTTTTACAGTACCATGTAGTACCCTCTAATAATACACCTAGTTGGTCAAGGGTTCATCCTACAGCAAGATTATGACCCAAAACATACCTCCAGGCGATGTCACAACTACCTTAAAAGAAGAGAACAAGATGGTAGGCTTCAGATCATAGTATGGCCAGCACAGTCTCCAGACTTAAACCCCTTTGAGCTGGTTTGGGATGAATTGGACAGAAGGGTGAATGCAAAGCAACCTATAAGTGCAACACATTTGTGGGAACTGCTGCAACATTTTTGGGAAATTTTCCAAACAATATGTTCTTTCCTTTGTAGAAAGAATGCCAAAAGTCTTTTCTATTGTTATATTTACAAAAGGTGGCTGCAATTCTTTATTTTTTCTATAAGTTTATTGAGATATTATGGCAAAGCTGAGATGTTCTAAAACTTTTGAACTGTATAGTATGTTTGCAAAAATTGTAGATAAACATGTCTCAATATCTCTTTTTACAACATTCTTTTTACAACTTCATCAGATCATACAACCATCATATCCCCTCTAAAAGTACCTGGATGACATTTGTAACAAAACCCTGCTTACCTCTATTGCTTAAAATAATCTACAGGGAGTGCAGAATTATTAGGCAAATGAGTATTTTGACCACATCATCCTCTTTATGCATGTTGTCTTACTCCAAGCTGTATAGGCTCGAAAGCCTACTACCAATTAAGCATATTAGGTGATGTGCATCTCTGTAATGAGAAGGGGTGTGGTCTAATGACATCAACACCCTATATCAGGTGTGCATAATTATTAGGCAACTTCCTTTCCTTTGGCAAAATGGGTCAAAAGAAGGACTTGACAGGCTCAGAAAAGTAAAAAATAGTGAGATATCTTGCAGAGGGATGCAGCACTCTTAAAATTGCAAAGCTTCTGAAGCGTGATCATCGAACAATCAAGCGTTTCATTCAAAATAGTCAACAGGGTCGCAAGAAGTGTGTGGAAAAACCAAGGCGCAAAATAACTGCCCATGAACTGAGAAAAGTCAAGCGTGCAGCTGCCAAGATGCCACTTGCCACCAGTTTGGCCATATTTCAGAGCTGCAACATCACTGGAGTGCCCAAAAGCACAAGGTGTGCAATACTCAGAGACATGGCCAAGGTAAGAAAGGCTGAAAGACGACCACCACTGAACAAGACACACAAGCTGAAACGTCAAGACTGGGCCAAGAAATATCTCAAGACTGAAATGAGAGTGAGTCTTGATAAGCCAGATGGATGGGCCCGTGGCTGAATTGGTAAAGGGCAGAGAGCTCCAGTCCGACTCAGACGCCAGCAAGGTGGAGGTGGAGTACTGGTTTGGGCTGGTATCATCAAAGATGAGCTTGTGGGGCCTTTTCGGGTTGAGGATGGAGTCAAGCTCAACTCCCAGTCCTACTGCCAGTTTCTAGAAGACACCATCTTCAAACAGTGGTACAGGAAGAAGTCTGCATCCTTCAAGAAAAACATGATTTTCATGCAGGACAATGCTCCATCACACGCGTCCAAGTATTCCACAGCGTGGCTGGCAAGAAAGGGTATAAAAGAAGAAAATCTAATGACATGGCCTCCTTGTTCACCTGATCTGAACCCCATTGAGAACCTGTGGTCCTTCATCAAATGTGAGATTTACAAGGAGGGAAAACAGTACACCTCTCTGAACAGTGTCTGGAAGGCTGTGGTTGCTGCTGCACGCAATGTTGATGGTGAACAGATCAAAACACTGACAGAATCCATGGATGGTAGGCTTTTGAGTGTCCTTGCAAAGAAAGGTGGCTATATTGGTCACTGATTTGTTTTTGTTTTGTTTTTGAATGTCAGAAATGTATATTTGTGAATGTTGAGATGTTATATTGGTTTCACTGGTAAAAATAAATAATTGAAATGGGTATATATTTGTTTTTTGTTAAATTGCCTAATAATTATGCACAGTAATAGTCACCTGCACACACAGATATCCCCCTAAAATAGCTAAAACTAAAAACAAACTAAAAACTACTTCCAATAATATTCAGCTTTGATATTAATTAGTTTTTTGGGTTCATTGAGAACATGGTTGTTGTTCAATAATAAAATTAATCCTCAAAAATACAACTTGCCTAATAATTATGCACTCCCTGTATAATGATGTCAGAAAAGTCTTGGCCTTTTGAGTATTATATTGAACAATTTCAGCAATGCGCTACCCTTAGCTAAATCAGACTTGGATACTCAAAAGAAGAAGTGGCAAGAGTGAGGTGCCAGACACTTGACAAACTAGCCAACTGGTAGTAATTGTCTCCAAGCTCAAAAGATACATTTTGCTGGACCAATGCAAAATTCAACTTTTAACCTAATTTTAACTTCTGTACCTGTTTTTAAAATATCTTACGGAGAACCTATGCACTTTTAAGTTAACCAGAGAGGTCATCTTTCTAAGGAGCCTAATAGAAGATTCAAGCTCAATGTTTACTTCTACTGTGGCATTGCCACACTCATTCTAACCAATGGAATCATAAGTATATGTAAACAGAAGAAGATCTTGAACCTAACTCAGACAGCGACAACTCCAGCTATTCATTATGTTACTAATGTTTCTTTACAGTGGGACAGACAGCAGTGAAAGGGATTTTTGAGTTTTGAACAACAGGTTAATTTATGGATATTGTTATCAAATATTCACTTTTCAAAACCTGTTCCTTTTCAGGGATTTAAAACTGAACCTGCCTCAAATGAAGGGATTCATTTATTTGGAAAGAATATCCCTAAATATAGTCTTTTCAATAATTAGTCTAATTTTTTAAATTTGGGAAGCATAATATTCAGTTCAACTGTTGTTTTCAGCAAATGTATTTCACCAAACTTTGTGAATGCAATAACCATCTACACTTTCATCAATTTTTTATGCTGATCAAATTTCTGATAATAACCTATGGTCAATTTTCATACACAGTCAATCACACACACACACCCAGGCATGCATACACAATCAATAACACCCACCCCAACATGCATAGATAGTCAATCACACACATACCCAGACATGCTTACACAGTCAATCCCACACACACACACACACATACAGCCATGCATACACAGTTAATCACACACCCAGACATGCCTACACAGTCAATCAATCACACACACACCCAGACATGCATACACAGTCAATCACACACCCAGACATGCCTACACAGTCAATAAATCACACACACACACACAGACATACATACACAGTCAATCACACACACACAGACATGCATATACAGTCACTCACACCCAGACATGTATACACAGTCAATCACACACACACATGCATACACAGTCAATCGCACACATACCCAGACATGCTTACACAGTCAATCAAACACACACACCCAGACATGCATACACAGTCAATCACACACACACACACACACACATGCATACACAGTCAATCACACACACACACATGCATACACACCCACATATGCATACACAGTCAATCACACCCACACATGCATACACAGTCAATCACATACCCAGACATGCCTGCACAGTCAATCAATCACACACACAGACATGCATACACAGTCAATCACACACACACACACACATATACAGTCACTCACACCCAGACATGTATACACAGTCAATCACACACACATGCATACACAGTCAATCACACACATATCCAGACATGCTTACACAGTCAATCAAACACACATACCCAGACATGCATACACAGTCAATCACACACCCACACATGCATACACAGTGAATCACACCCACACCCACACATGCATACACAGTCAATCACACCCACACATGCATACACAGTCAATCACACACATACACATACCCAGACATGCATACACAGTCAATAACAGCCACAACCACACATGCATACACAGTCAATCACACACACACAGTCAATCTCACATACACACACACATATCCAGACATACATACACAGTCAATCACACACACACATACCCAGACATGCATACACAGCCAATCACAAACACACACATACCCAGACATGCATACACAGTCAATAACTCACACGCATACCCAAACATGCATACACAGTCAATCACGTCACACACATACCCAGACATGCATACACAGTCAATAACATACACACACATAGACAGACATGCATACACTATCAATCTCACACACATAGCCAGACACACATGAACAGTCACACGCACAGTTTTGCTCTGCTTGAGTGTATAAAATCCCAACTTTTGGCTACAATAAACCACAGTATTGTGCATTTATTAGCATTATCGATAGATTCAAAAGCAGCAATTTTATCCACTCAAACAGAACAAAAATGACATACCTTTTTAAGCCTCAACATCCAATTTGACAAGTCAATAAAGACACTGTTATGGACAATAACAGTGAGCTGTGTGAGTCCTCTGTCTGGATTGGAAGGGGTTAATAAAGGAACGAGTGGGTCAGTTTGTTTATTTAACAGGGGCATTGCATGGCATAACCTGTAAGAGTTATCATAAAGATTAATCACAGCTGTGGTTTATTAAGCAGATGAGACCAAACAAAACTATGTGTAACTTAGCTGACAGCAAACTGAATTCATGCTCAGTGGGAACAATCAGTGCCTCACTGTGTTGTCCCCATGCAAAGATCTGAGCTCTTACTGCTCTCACTATCCTTCAAATGTGATTCTTTGACACAATATGTACACACAGGTCTCCTAATTGCAGGCACTAAATACACTGTACTGTACTGCCTACCTCTCTCATAGCCAGCTATGTTAGCCCTTTCCTCCCCAGCACTAGAAGACTGCTGCTCTGCACTGACTGAACCCTCCCCCTCCACTCGGGCAGGAGCCCCTCCCTCACACTCTGATTTGCTGGCCCTTGCTCCAAGGCATTCTGAAACATTTAGTTCCAACCCTTCAGTTCAGAGACTAGGCCCAGAAGCACCAAGCTAAATTTCATTTTAACCTAGACTATAAATCTAGCACAGTAACTCTGTGAAAATTGGAAAGAAGGAAGAGGGCGACTCCTAGTGCAGATCAATCATTCAAATGGGCACCCACTGGTAGCTACCAATAAAATGGATACTCACATGGCCTAAAGCACACTATAGTGCTAGTGAAGCAGGCTGGGTCTATTGTGGTGGCCCAGCGCACATAAAATCCTAGGTTGTGGTCTTATTCCAGGAACATCAGTAAGAAACAGGAGACTTCAGTATATAAAAAAAAATTCTTTATAATCCAAGAAAGTTCATGTACAATAATTCAAATAAAATACAAAGTGATATAAAATCAGTAAAACACGCTACGCGTTTCTCAGCGCTAACCACGCTGTTTCCTCGGGCAGGTAGTGACCCAGCCTGCTTCACTAGCACTATAGTGTGCTTTAGGCCATGTGAGTATCCATTTTATTGGTAGCTACCAGTGGGTGCCCATTTGAATGATTGATCTGCACTAGGAGTCGCCCTCTTCCTTCTTTTCAATTTTCTAGACTGCAGAATCCACTACAGCTAAGAGGAGCTGCCCTTACAATCGTGCACAGTTACTGGGACACTGCAGAGTTTCCAGACTACACACCTAGGCATATCTCTGCCTTCCAAAATTGTGAGTACCATTTCACATTGTTTGTATTATTATCTAATTGTGTATTGGCTACACTAGGAGGCGCAATTCTCTTCTTATATACAGTAACTCTGTGAGCCTACTCTGAGAGGGTCTTCTGCCTTGATTATATGTTAAAGTAAGATTGTCTGTTTAAGTAAGCAGTTAGCTAAACAGGTTAATTTTTAAATTATTTGCTGTCTAAGGGGTGGATTTAAAAAACTGTTTTTGTTTGTTTCTACCCTTAATATTTTATGTTTTATTTGTTTCCTGTGTGGTTAATTAGGGGAGGTATTATATTCACCTGTTTGGGCCTACCTAGATTATAAATCTAGCACAGTAACTCTGTGAGCCTGCTGCCTTGATTATCAATTAAAGTAAGATTGTCTGTTTAAGTAAACAGTTAGCTAAACAGGTTAATTTTTAAATTGTTTGCTGTGCAAGGGGTGGATTTGAAAAAATAAAATAACTGTTTTTGTTTGTTTCCACCCTTCATTTTTTCCCCTGTGTGGGTAATTAGGAGAGGTATTATTTTCACCTTTTTTGGCATACCTAGACTATAAATCTAGCACAGTAACTATGTGAGCCTGCTCTGAGAGGGTCTGCTTCCTTGATTATCTGTTAAAGTAAGATTGTCTGTTTAAGTAAGCAGTTAGCTAAACAAGGTAGTTAGACAAACAAGGACTTGGAGTAACCAAGGGGAAATATAATTATTTTATATTTTTAAGTTAAACCTTTTAATAAGTATGTGTAAGAATCTCATTCAGTGTACAGCTTGCCACATGTTTGCATCAATGGAGCAGCCACTTCAGGGATTATATGTCTGTGGCAAATGTGAGCATATTGTCTTTTAAGAAACTCGTATTGGAGTTCTGGAGGAATGCATTGCAACACTGCATGAAATTCAGACACTTGGAAAGGAAATGGATAGGGCTGAGCTGGTTGTTAATGGCTCTAGCAGTGGGAATGGGGAGGATTCAGATGAGGAGACTCCAGAATGTAGCTGGGTCACAGTTAGAGGGCAAAGTAAAGGCAAGCAAAATAGACAGGCCAGTTCTGAGCTGGTACACCCCAACAGATTTGCCAGATTAAGTAGAGGGATAGAGGGGCAAACTATAGTTAACAGTCCTTCAGTCATGGAAAAGGGGCATACAAATCAGAGCCTGAGGCAGATGTTGTTGGTAGAAGACTCTATTATTAAGAAGGGTGATAGGGTAATTTGTCTTCCAGACCCTTTAATTAGAACAGTTTGTTGTCTTCCAGGGGCTCGTGTTAGGCATATTGTGGAGCATATTAATAGATTGTTAGAGGGATGTGGGTCTGATCCTGCAGTCATGGTACATATTGGTACTAATGAAGGAATCAGCAGGAGATGGAGAGTCCTAAAAAAATTACTTCCTCAGAGTTAGGTAGCAAGCTTAAAGCAAGGACCTCCAAAGTAATATTTTCAGAGATATTACCAGTGCCGTGTGCTATCTCAGTAAGGCAGAAGGAGCTATGGTCTAGTAATTCATGGTTAAAAACATGGTGTAAAAATGAGGGGTTTGACTTTTTAGAGCACTGGACTTTTCACTTGGGTACAATTTGTACAGTAAGAATTGATTGCACCGGAATGACATGGGTGCTGGTGTGTTGGGGGAAAGGATGGTAGCATGTTTAGAGAATCTTTTAAACTAGGCAAAGGTGGGGGGGAGGTCATTTATAACACACTAGAACAGAGAGATCAGGCTGTGATTATGTCACTCCTATAATATCTCAAGGAAGGGATGACTTAAGAAATGTCACATTAGAAAGTATGGAGGAAAGCACACCAAGTAGCTGTAGAAATCACATGAAAATTATATGTATGACAACAAAGAAGCATGACAGGTAAAATAGGGGAGCAGGAGCTCTTAGTTGCAGAAGAGGACTATGATGTTATCAGTAGAACTGAAACTTGGTGGGATGATTCACATGACTGGGCAGTTAACTTAGAGGGGTATACTTTATTTAGGGGGGGCAGGAATAATAAAAGGGGTGGAGGAATCAGTATGTATATAAAACTTAACCTTAAACCTACAATAAGGGAAGATATTTATGATACAGGTGACAATGTAGAGACCCTGTGGGTTGAAATAAAGAGTGGGGGGGAAATCCTAAAAAAATATTACTTGGAAGATGCTACAAGCCCCCCAACATTAGTGACCTGGAGGAAACTCAACTACTAATGCAAATAGGTAAGGCTGCTATTAACAGTGCTGTAATTATTGGAGATTTTAAGTACCCTTATATAAACTGGGCCAATGGAACTAGTAATTCAACTAAGGGGGGTAGATTTTTAAATGTTCTCAGGGATAACTTCTTGTCACAATTAAAGGGACAGTGAACCCATTTTTTTTTTCTTTCGTGATTCAGATAGAGCATGACATTTTAAGGAACTTTCTAATTTACTCATATTATCAAATTTTCTTCATTCTCTCAATATCTTTATTTGAAATGCAAGAATGTAAGTTAAGATGCTGGCCCATTTTAGGTGAACAACCTGGGTTGTTCTTGCTGATTGGTAGATACATTCATCCACCATTAAAAAAGTGCTGTCCAGAGTTCTAAATAATAAAAAAAAAGCTTAGATGCATTCTTTTTCAAATAAATATAGAAAGAGAATGAAGAAAAATTGATAATAGGAGTAAATTAGAAAGTTGCTTAAAATTGCATGCTCTATCTGGGTTGGGTTCAGTGTCCCTTAAATAGAGGAGCCAACTAGGAGTAAAGCTATTTTGGATTCAGTGCTATCAAACAATACAGATATAGTATCAAACATAGAAGTCAAAGAACATTTGGGTAACAGTGATCAATAACATGGTTAATGGTTTATCTAAGACTTTTAATTTTAAGAAAGCAAACTTAAATGATTTAAGGAAATAATTAAATAATATAAATTGGGACAAAGTATTCTCTAATAAAAATACATTATTAACATTGTTAAATAAATATACATATCAACAAATACCATATGGTTATAAAAATAAAAATACAAAATCCAAGCCAAAATCCAAGCCAATGTGGCTAAATAAAATGTGTTAAGAGGAATTAGGAAAAAACATAGGGCATTTCAATTATTTAAAGAAAATAGTACAGACTCAACATACCATATTTATAAGGAATATAACAAAGCATGCAAAAAACGCAATCAAATTAGCCAACATTGAAAATGAAAAATTAATTGCAAAGGATTCTAAGTCTAACCCTAAAAGGTTCTTTAAAGGGACAGTCAACACCAGAATTGTGGTTGTTTAAAAAGAAAGATAATCCCTTTAGTACCCATTCCCCAGTTTTGCATAACCAACACTGTTATATTTATACACTTTTTACCTCTGTAATTACCTTGTATCTAAGCCTCTGCAAACTGCCCCCCTTGTTTCAGTTATTTTGACAGGCTTGCATTTTAGCTAGTCAGTGCTCACTCCAGGGTAACTTCACGAGCACAAGTTCAATGTTATCTATATAAAACACTCTGGGAAGTGGACTTCCGGAGGCGGAGACTGCAGAAACGCTGCTGAACACATGCTCCATGTCCAACGGAGCTTGTAACACCAACCGCTGCGCATCAGTCCTTGCCGGGTGAGATACACTCACAGGCTGGACACAAGACCCAGGATTGGCCGGGCAATATACAGCGCAAGAAGTCGAGCAGAGGTAAAGACCGGTTAGCCACGGCCGCGGCTCAACACAACGAGACAGGCACAGGAAGTGGGGCATCTCGGCACAGTACACACAGACCGGAAAAGAGGTGCAAAGCCCAGACGGCGCGTAGGTGCGTTGGGATGCACCAAAGTAATACCGGGGACCCCGACACAAGAAGCGGAGGATCGGAGGAGCAGTAATGAGCAAGAGTGGTGATTTTCGAGCACACCAAATCAAGTCGGCTTGGAGGAAACTAGCCGGGGCACAAGTTAAGCTGCATAGCAGCTGGAAGAAGACAGCTGGAGCACAAGACAAGCTGCAGAACACTCAAGAGGGACAGCGGATATCGGTCAAGCCAAACGCAAGTATTAAAAGGGCTTTGATAGCGCTTAAAGTGTGTGAATTTTGAGTGAGCAGCTACTTAGCAATAGACAAGACAAAGAAAAAAGAGGGGTACACAAAAGCTAAAGGGATGCGATAAAAACATGACACAGAGTGAAAAAATAGATTAAATAAGGCTATTACACCCCTAAACTAATTAAGGGACGCCACAAGAACAATAAAGTTAAGAGACTTTGAAGAATTCCCTACAAGTGGTGACTAACAGGAGAAAGGAAAATACTTTTTTAAGATATAAGTTTGACACCCCTGAAAGCAACAGTAGCTGCCCTATCTCACCCCTCACTACTATAGCCTCATCTCTGTACAAAAGACAGGACTACCCTGAACATCTATCAAAAGGAGTTGAGAGAAATAATCCCTAGCCCTTAAAATTCAAATAAAGGCATAAGAAGCAGTTACATACTGAAAACTGGGACCCAACTGAGAAGGAGAGACTTATCTTGATTACTGAGGGGACATAAATACAGTGTTGTATGCTGGTATAAGATTTATCTCTGTTCTAAAAGAAATGTAAATAATAACATAAAAAGAGACACCAGAGATAAAGTGGGACCACACTGAAGTCATTTTAAAGCTCAGGTCATAAAAAATAAGGACTGAAAGAGCAATGAACTATGTAATAATGACTGAACATTTAAAGATCAACATGGTTCATTAAATGTTACCACTTGAAAAAGTTAACAGTTGAAAGGAGGAAGGGAATCACCCCTCTAAGGGTGGCTGATAATTTAAACCTGACATTGGTCTGAAAGTTTCACTTAATAGGATATTCAAGTAGACACATGTTGTTGTGAAGTTTTAAATTGTTTTTTTTTTTGTTTTTGTTTTTTCTTTTCTTTTTTCTCATGATTGTTTATTTTGCACGGTTGTAAGGTTAAGTATACTCTTGTAACCAGATTGTATATGCACTAAATTGAACACGAAAATTGATCACTTTAGACACACGTGGTTAGCTTAAGTAAACCAGCTCTTCCTAAAAGAGCAGCAGGTGAAGGGTTTAATTACACCTCGTAGGAGACACCCCTAAGTGGGGATTGCACATAAAGCAATACACCAAGAGATATTGCATCTGTTGGATAAGTACACAAGGTAATAATTTGCACAAGGAGTGCACCTATAGTAAGTGGCCAGAATATAGGGCCCCAATCACTCACACTCTTAATGCTAAGCATATGCAAATAGGCATAAGCTACTCACCTATAGCACACACACTCTAAGAGCAGATAATCCACAACACAGACAAGCACACAGACCTATGGAAAAATATATGAAATCAAGATCATCAGCTATGCCACCCAAAGCAAAAGATAAAAAACAGACCAATAAAAGTGGTGAACTCACATTAGAAACAACACTAGATGAATCACATATAAATACTGTAGAAACACAGCAATTAATTCAGCAAATCTCTGATATAATGTTACCACAGTTCAATAATATTAAACAAGAAATCACTAACCTCTCTAATGAGATTAGACAGTATGCCAATAGACTCACAGAGGCTGAAACTCGCATATCCACAGTGGAAGATCAAGTGTATAATTTAGATCAAAGCGTAGTTACACAGGGTAAACAGATCGCCCTCATACAAAACAAGTTAGAAGATCTCGAGGATAGAACCCGTAGAAATAATATCAAAGTTATTGGATTACCCGAGGTTAACGAATATAATGATCTTATATTTTTTGCATCTAACACACTTCCCCAACAGCTAGGGTTCCCTCCCGAAATGTTGCCTATTAAAATTGAAAGAGCCCACAGGATAGGGTTTAGAAGAACAGAGCAGGGACAACAAAGACCCAGACCAATAATGATAAAAGTACTTGACTTCCAGGATAAAGTTTATATGTTACGCCAATTCCGTAAGAAACAAGAACTAATTATAAAGCAAAGTAGAATTCTACTATTCCAAGATTTTTCGGCAGAAACTAGCAGAAAGAGAAGGGAGATGGCCCCGTTCTGCACAAAATTAATCAAAGCTAAATGGGCAGCTAGGATGGTATACCCAGCTAAAATATGCATCGAGAGCAACGGTAGAATAAAGAATTTGCTTACGGTGAGAGAAGCTCAAGACTTTTGTAAAGAACATGGCATCGATCAATAGCCTTGTCCGTAAAGACTAAAAAGGTTAACATCAGTTAATTAGAACAGATTTTTCATTTAGATATGTTGAGAAAGGTTTTGTTTTTTTAAGTGTGGGTGGGGGGGAGAGGGTCTCCATATACAGATTATGAGATTTTTTTATACAATATTAAAGAGAAATATCCAGAAGTACAACCAAGTAAAATGTAGCAAGAATGGCAGATAACATCAAATTTTTATCTTGGAATGTGGGTGGCATAACGTCACCAATAAAAAGGAAAATGATTTTAAAGCAGCTAGGCCATATGAAACCAAGTATAGTATTGTTGCAAGAAACTCACCTCAAACAAAATGAAATAATAAAATTGAAAAGTAGATGGGTGGGGGAGGTATTAGCTACCCCTTACTGTGGAAGGAAGAAGGGATTAGCAATACTTTTTAATAAAAATTTGACATATAAAGTTATATCCCAAGAAGTAGACAAGCAAGCTAGATATTTTATAATAGAAATACAAATAAATGGATTAAATTTGGTACTCTGTAACATCTATGGGCCAAATAAATTAGAAAATGATTTCTGGGAGGATCTAAACAATAAACTCATAAAATATATAGGTAAGAATATAATTGTAGGAGGTGACTTCAATTTAACACCATCGCCAACAATAGACAGAATGAGATGCAGTAATACTAGAGAAATTAAAAGAGAAGTTAACATTTTTAATGGTTTCTGTAAAGCTCTTAAACTACGAGACATATGGAGGATTCAGAATCCTGACGTACAAGCATTCACGTGTGTCTCTAAGACACATAGTACTCTCTCTAGGATAGATCTTTTCCTATTATCAGATAACTTAATGGGATTAGACTCCAGTACGGAGATTAAAGAGATTGTTATATCAGACCACGCAATCATATCCCTTGAGTTGCAAAATATAGCCGGAACAAAACCCAGTATTAATAGATTCATTTTCCCCAGATTTTTAATGGAAAGTATACACTTTAGAAACCATGTTATTGAGAAACTTAAAGAATACCAACACTTCAATAAAGCATATTTGGGTAAATGGGAGATTTACTGGGAAGCAGCCAAGGCATTTCTAAGGGGTATTATTAAGGCCTATATATGTAAGGGAAAAAGGAAAAGACAAGAAAGAAACTTACAGTTATCAAATCAACTCAAGAATAGCTATAGAGCATATATAAGTAACCCCAGTTCTAGATTATGGAGGAAATATGTAACTAGCAAACAGGAAAGGGATGTGTTTTTGAAACAGAATGTAATCCAGCAAGATAGGAAGGTTAGAGCCTTATATGGAGGGAACTATGGAAGATCGGCCAAAT
This sequence comes from Bombina bombina, assembly GCF_027579735.1. Lineage (NCBI taxonomy): Eukaryota > Metazoa > Chordata > Amphibia > Anura > Bombinatoridae > Bombina > Bombina bombina. Next base: position 1,131,139,600 of record NC_069500.1, read on the forward strand.
ATTTGGCCAGACTTATCAAAACTAATAAACAAAAAAACTATATACCTGCAATTAAGATAGGTGCAAGGAGAGTGACTACCAACAAAGAAATTAAACAAGTAATATATGAATATTTCCACCAATTATATACAAGTAGCGAGGTTGATATAGAAAATAAAAACTCATTCTGGGAAAAATTAGTCCTAACCAAACTAACAGAGGAAGACAATGAATATCTAAACCAAACCATAACAGAAAAGGAAGTAGTAGACACTATCAATAAATCCAAGATAAATAAAGCACCAGGGCCAGATATGCTACCGACAGAGTTTTATCAAATGATGTCAAAAGAGGTAGCACCAATACTTACGAGTTTATATAATAGTTACTTTATGAAAGGAGAAATGAAGTCTAAATATTTTGCGACATCCTCTATAACTTTAATCAGAAAGAAAGATAGGGACCCAGAAGAGCCGGCATCATACCGGCCAATCTCATTACTAAATAATGACTATAAAATTTTAACAACCATCATTGCGACTAGAATCAAAAGGGTTATGCATAAATGAATACATACGGACCAAGCAGGGTTTATGGAAGGACGTAACCCTGCAAAGAATACACGTAGATTATTTACAATAATCAATTATTTTAGGCAGAGGTTGGATCAAGATATAAGGGGAAGAGAAACAGATATTGCGGTTCTTTCAGTCGACGCCGAAAAGGCGTTCGACTCGATAACATGGGACCACCTTTTTACAGTACTGGATAAATTTGGGATAAAGGGTAACTTAAGTACATTAATAAAATTAATATACACAGATCCCATTTCCAATATTATAGTAAACGACGAACTAACTCCAAATATCTATCTAAAAAGGGGAACAAGGCAGGGCTGCCCGCTATCACCCCTACTGTTTAACTTGGCCATAGAGCCATTAGCTATTATGTTAAGGCAAGAACTAGAGGGTGTGAAGATACAACAGCACAAAGTGGTGCTATCACTTTTCGCGGACGACCTACTTATCTTTCTCAAAGATACGAAGCAGAGTATTAAGCAATTCTTAACAATAGTCAATAGATTTAGTTCCTTCTCAGGATATAAGATCAATATAAGTAAATCAGAAATCATGTGGATATCTGACCCAAATTATAAAAGAGGAGAATGCCCATTCAGGGAAGTGGAATGTATGAAATATCTGGGCATCTTTTTAACCAAGAATCCCAGACAATGGTACAGCAGAAATATTACGACATGCCTAGAGAAATGTACAACAGACTGTAAAAAATGGGTAGCCTTACCCATCTCAATGCTAGCTAGAATAATGTTGATAAAAACAATTATCTTCCCTCGTATTTACTATATAATACAAAATACACCTTTAATTATTAAGCAAAAAGACATCGTAAAGTTTAATAGAATGTGTGCCTTTTTGATATGGCAGGGGAAAAAAAGTAGATGCTCAAATGAAATACTGTCTCTGCCGAATAGGGCAGGCGGATTAGCACTCCCAAATTTAAGGATATATAACCTGGCAAACCTAGCTAAATATGCTATAGATTGGATAAAAGAAGATAACTACGTAACATATGGTCAAATAGATAGTGCTATATGTGAACCCTATTCTCTGAAAGCACTACTTCATTGTGAATACATGAAAATTCCAAAAGAAATAGCAAAACTTACGGTAATTAGCAATGTGATAACTGCATGGCACAAATTTGGTAAAATGTTGGGAAGAAATACAAAAGTTTCACGTTATCTACCAATCATGGGAAATCCTAATTTTAAACCAGGATGTATAAAGGAAGGTATATTTAAAAAATGGGAAGAACAAGGCTTGAGCTATGTGATACAACTCCAAGATAAGGTATTAAATACATGTAAATCATTCGAAGTATTGAGTAGAGAATATAATCTATCGAAAATAGGATTTTATGCATACCTGCAAATTAGGCATTTATTCTTTGAACTACAAAACAAACACGGGACTGACTGGAATATGGGAGTATTAGAGGATATAATTAACTCACTGGCTCAAAAAAAAAAAATATGCAGTCAGTAAGATATATAATTTGTACATGACATACAAATCTGAGATACATGCACAAGCAGTACATGGGAAATGGGTTAAAATATTTAGGAATCTTACACTTTTAGAGGTCACCTCTAGTTCTAAGAGGATCACTGAAGTTACTAATATAACCTCCTGGAGGGAAGCACACTTTAAAAAATTAAATCAGCTGTATATTACACCCAGTAGATTGGCATACTGGTTCAAAAATGACTCTATAGTATGTGCTAAATGTGGATCAAGATCAGCAGATCTGGAGCACTGCTTATGGGCATGCCCAAAACTCCAACAATTCTGGTTAAAAGTACAATACTGGTTAAACATGATTCTTGGACCAGTGTGCCAACTCAACAGTAAAAATATAATATTCCTGTATGGAAGGCAGGGCCAACTGAGTAATACAGAATTGATTAATACAGCAATTCTTCAGGGACGCATTTTGATATTAGCTAAATGGAAATCCCCTCTGGGACCAAGTGTTGCCAAATTTAAAGCAGAAATGATAAATCAGATGATAATGGAACAATTTAACTTAAAGATAAATTCCCAGAGAAGGCTAAAAAGATATCTATATAAGTGGTTAAAGGTAATTGAAATACAATCCGAGACAGTACAACTACAGATTATAACACCACTTTTAAAATCGAACCTAATTAGACAATGGTTAACTGACGGTAAACTACCATCTTCATGGAGAGCATGGATATAGATAATCTAAATCATCTGGAAAAAATATGTGAAGACCCTGCCCCCCCCAGTACTTGGCTCACAAGAGATACACAGACGAGCCAATCATTTATCTTTTCGGGCTGTACACGACAGGTTAAGGGGAAGGGTAGGGGAAGGGAAAAAGAGAAAAGAAAAAATCCCCTTTTTTGTAAGGTGAATAAACCACAAATAGCCATGTTAAGGAATACAAGGTTAGAGATTATAGGTTTGTGGAGATAACCCTCAGTTTACTCTCTTCCTTTTTTTGTGTTTTTTTCTTCTTTTCCTTTTTTCTTTTTTTTTTCTTTTTTTTTTTTCTTTTCTTAAAGTTGTCTTCTGTTTTCTTTGAGGGTCTGTTTTTTTTTTCTCGTATGCACAAATACTATACTACATATGCTTACTTATGTTTTGTGGAAAATGTTTATTATTCTGTTGTATTTACGCAGGGAGGTACCCTGCTCAAGTAATTACGTTCTGTTTAACTTTACAATGTATATAGACATGAAAAAATCAATAAAAAGAGTTTAAAAAAAAAAAAAAAAAAAAACACTCTAGTGGTCCCTCTAGTGGTCAAAATGCATTCAGATTAGAGGCAGTCTTCAAGGTCTATGAAGTTAGCATATGAACCTCCTAGGTTTAGCTTTCAACTAAGAATACCAAGAGAACAAAGCAAAATTGGTGATAAAAGTAAATTAGAAAGTTGTTTAAAATTACATTCCTTATTTAAATTATGAAAGTTTTTTTGGACTTGACTGTCCCTTTAAGTACATAAATAGCAAAAAATCTAAGAAGGACAATATAGGTGCATTAAAATGTGTGGAGGGTAGCATGGTTAACAGTGACAGGGAGAAGGCTGAGGTACTAAACCAGATTTATCTTCAGTATACGCAAGAGAGGAACCAATGGACCAATGGACCATGAACAAACTAGAACATTCCAGCCCATACCATTAACTGGGTTATGTATAGAGAATATCAGGAAAAAACGGATAATATTAAGGTAAATAAAACTCCAGGCCCAGATGGAATACACCCAAAGATGTTAAGGGAACTTAGCACTGTTATAGACAAACCTCTACTCTTAATTTTTCAAGACTCATTATCCTCGGCATGATACCCAAGGATTGGCGTAAAGCTGATGTGGTGCCACTCTTGAAAAAGGGAAGCAGGGATGATCCGTTAGGCTATAGACCAGTTAGTCTGACATCAATAGTGGGGAAGATATTTGAAGGGATTATAAAGGATGATATTGATCAGCACATTCGTGTAAACAAGATTATGAGTTCAAGTCAGCATGGTTTTATGAGAAATAGATTATGTAAAACTAATCTAATTAGATTCTATGAGGGCGTAAGTAAAAATATAGATAAAGGGGAATCAGTTGATGTGATATACTTAGATTTTGCAAAGGTATTTGATACAGTGCCACCTGAGAGATTAATGCACAAAATTAAGGGACTGGGAATAGCTGAATATGTGTCAGGGTTTTTTTCCCTGTGTTGTTTGCCATGTGCTGCTGGCAGCCATTTTACTCACCTCTCTTTACTCACCTCTCTTGCTGGTGCATACTGTGTTATACTGCTCATTTCCTGCACTTCCTTTTATGACCAGACTGGTGTACTTCATCAGTGTGGGACAGGATGCAGTCTCAGAATTGTGATGTCATCACTTATTATTTAAAGGGCCTCTGTTCAGTATGCTTTGCCCTTGCGTTGTCTCAGACCTGTTTGTGAGAGCTCCTGTGCATTACCTGGCTGTCTGACATCCCTCCTGGTTCCTGATCTCCGGCTTGTTCCTGACTCTGCTGTTCTCCTTGTCTGACTAGTCACTTTGGCTCCTGGCTCGGCTCGTCTGACTACCAGCTCTGGTTTTGATTCCTGGCTTGTTATTTGTCTTGTGGACTTTTTATTATTTTATGCTATTAATAAAGGTGTGATTATTTTTGCACTTCTCATCTCTGTCTGATTCCTGGCACCCTGACATTGCGCAAGGGCCATGAATCCTGATGGTACTAATAATCCACCTTTACCTGCCATAATTCCCAGGATGGATGAACAGGATCACCACTTGGATCAATTTGCACTAGCCCTGCAAACCCTGCTGACTCCCACTGCACATTAAGACCAAAGTGTCTCGCAAGTTATGGCTGCTCCTGTTTTCGCTGCTGCACCTAGTCCTACCAGGAGCATGTCTGGTTCTGCACCTATACCTCAGCAATATGGAGGTGATCCTAATCAGTGCAGAGGGTTTTGAACCAGGTTGGCCTTTACTTTGAGATGTTACCTCAGGCGTTTCACTCTGACAGAGCTAAAGTGGGATTTCTCATTTCGTTACTCTCTGACACAGCTCTTGCCTGGGCTAATCCCTTGTGGCAGACTAATAAACCTGTGATTTCAAATTACCCTGAATTTGTGGCCTCCTTTCGAAGGGTATTAGCTGCTAAACGACTCATGTCCATTCAGCAAGGTACAAGATCTGTTGCTCAGTATGCCATTGAGTTCCGTACTCTTGCCGCAGAGGTAAGTTGGAACAATGAAGCCCTTGTTGCCACCTTCTTTCATGGGCTCTCTGATGCGATTAAAGACAAAGTTTTTGCCAGAGATTTACCAGAAGATCTTGAGGCCTTAGTGTCTTCTTTGATCCTAATTGACATCAGACTAAGGGAGAGGCCCTCTTTCAAGGAGCCCTTGCGGAAGCCTCCTGTTCCATTGTCTCCTACGTGTTCGTTCCCACCCATACCTCCCTCTCCTCCCATGCCTCCTGGTACTGAGTCACCAGGTACTGCTGATCCGATGCAGTTGGGATTCATGTGTCTCTCCGCGGCAGACAGGACCTTTAGGAGGAGGGAGGGGTTCTGCCTCTATTGTGGGTTACAGGGTCGCCTTTTGAAGTTTTGTTCTACATGGCCAGGAAATGCTCACACCTAAGGTCCTGTCGGGGCAGACCTTGGGTGGTTTATCCTTGTCCCCGAAACCGCTAAAGGAGAAACTTTTGGTCATGGTTGTCCTTTCCTGGGTGGACTCCTCCATAGTTACCCAGGCTCTTGTTGACTCTGGTGCTGTGGGCTATTTAATTGACAGTGCTTTTGTATCAAAGCACTCCATTCCTGTTTTGCCTCGGTCCTTTCCACTTACTATTGAGGCCATTGATGGCAGGCCCCTTCAGCCCTCACTCGTTACTCGCAAAACTGCTCTGTTATCCATGGCTGTTGGGGCTCTCCGTTTTGAAACCCTCCAGTTCCAGGTGATAAACTCTCTGCATTTTCCAGTTGTTCTGGGTTATCCCTGGCTCCAAAATCACAATCCCAGTCTCGACTGGTGCAGGTCCGAAATTTTGTCGTGGTCTCCGCAATGTATTTCCACTTGTCTTCAGAAACCAGTTAAAGTCTTGTGCACTTCTTCAGTATCTCAATTGCCAGAGGAGTACCGAGAGTTCCTAGACATTTTTGACAAGGTGCGTGCTGGTACGTTGCCTCCTCACTGGTTTTAAGATTGTGCCATAGACCTGCAACCCGGAGCCATTCCTCCTCGGTCCGTGTTTACCCTCCGTCTGTTGTGGAGAATTGAAAACAGCATTTAACACCAGGAGTGAGCATTATGAGTATCTTGTAATGCCCTTTGGCCTATGTAATGCTCCTGCTGTTTTCCAGGAATTTAATTATGATGTCCTACAAGATATGTTGCAACAGTGTGTTGTGGTGTACTTAGGCGACATCCTCATACACTCACCCACACTTGAGGCTCATCGTTCTGATGTTACATGGGTTCTTCAGATACTACGTGAGAACGGTCTGTTTTGTAAACTCGAGAAATGTGAGTTCCATCAGATTCAAGTAACCTTCCTAGGTTACGTTATCTTCGTTGCAGGGTTCTCCATGGATCCTGACAAGTTATCTGCAGTTCTGCAGCGGCCTCGCCCAGTTGGTCTTCGGTCTATTCAATGTTTTTTGGGGTTTGCCAATTACTATAGAAATTTTATTAAAAACTTTTCTACCTTTGTCAAACTGACATGACCCGTAAACAGAATGATTCACTCCATTGGTCACCTATTGCCATTAAAACCTTTGATAGTCTTATGACTACCTTTGCTGCCGCTCCAGTTCTGGCTCATCCTAATCCTGTCCTGCATTTCGTTCTTGAGGTTGATGCATCTGAGACTGGAGTAAGTGCTCTGTTGTCTCAACGTCCTACGCCTGACGGTTCCTTGCATCCATGTGGTTTCTTCTCTAAGAAATTGTCTCCAGTGGAGTGCAATTATGAAATTGGCAACAGGGAATTACTGGCCATAATTTTGGCACTCAAGGACTGGAGGCATCTTCTCGAGGGTACTAGGGTGCCTGTGCTCATTCTTACTGACCACAAGAATTTAACTTATCTATCTGGAGCAAAACATTTGTCACCCCGACAGGCCAGATGGGCACTATTTTTGTCTTGGTTTAATTATGTGGTCTCCTACCTTCCTGGTAGTAAGAATGTTAGGGCTGATGCCCTCTCTCAACAATTTTCGCCACTGTTCAAAAAGGAGTCTGTACCTACTCCAGTTATACCTCCTGACCATATTTTGGCTACGATATGTAGTAGTTTGACTTCTCCCTTGGGGAGGAGATCCTGGCTGCACAAACCAATGCACCTCCTGAGAAACCTAGTGGTAAGTGTTTTGTTCCTGAGAATCTTCAAACTAAACTTTTGCACACTTACCACTATCCTAAAGCTGCAGGTCACCCAGGCAAGAACCAAATTATTTGGTCTGTCACTCGACAATTCTGGTGGCCAGGTCTTCGTTCTGATGTTGCTGCGTATGTTGCCTCCTGCTCAGTTTGCGCACAGAATAAGATTTCCTGACATCTTCCTGTGGGTCTTCTTCAACCTATTTCTAATGGTGAACTTCCTTGGACACATCTTTCCATGGACTTCATTGTCAAGCTCCCTGTTTCCAATGTCAATACAGTTATCCTTATGGTGGTTGACCATTTTGCTAAAATGTCACATTGCATTCCCTTGAAGAAGTTGCCTACCGCTCATGAGCTTGCTTCAATTTTTGCCCGGGAGGTCTTCCGTTTACATGGGTTACCCAAGGAGATAGTGTCGGACCGGGGTAGCCAGTGTGTCTCCAGATTTTGGCATTCCTTTTGTGCTCAAATGGGGATCTAGCTTTCCTTCTCCTCGGCATATCACCCTCAATCCAATGGGGCTGCGGAACGGTCTAATCAAGCTCTGGAACAGTTTCTCCATTGCTATATCTCAGATCACCACAATAAATGGTCGGAACTGTTACCTTAGGCAGAGTTTGCTCGTAATAGTGCTATTAATGCTTCCTCCAAGTTGTCCCCGTTCATGGCGAATTATGGGTTTCAACCATCCTTGTTGCCTGATTCATTCATGTCTCAGGGTATTCCGGCTTTGGAGGAGCATCTCCAGCAACTCCATTCCAGGATTGTCTTCATATTTCTATGCAGCGCCAAAAGTTCCAGGCTTATCGTAGGCGTCTGCCCCCGCCTTCCTACCATGCTGATGAGAGAGTTTGGCTTTCCTCCCACAACTTGAACCTTTGTGTGCCTTCCAATAAACTGGTTACCTGTTATGTTGGTCCTTTTTGAATACTCCGACGGGTCAATCCTGTGGCCTACGCTCTTGACCTTCCTCCTGCAATGCGCATCTCCAATGTTTTTCATGTCTCCCTCTTGAAACTATTGGTTTGTAATCAGTTTACCACTGTGTTGCCTCGTCCCCAAGTCAAGTGCTTTGGATCTTGTGAGTGTGCATTTATCTTGTGCGTGAATATTATATCCTCATTGATAAAGAACTATTGTGGCACTTTCTTCTCCTCTTCTATCATTGCCTTGTCCCCATCCTATCTTTGTTGACAACCATGAGGAGTATGAGGTCAGCAGCATTATTGACTGTCATATGTCCAGGGGCCGCGTACAGTATTTGGTTCACTGGAGGGGCTACGGTCCGGAGGAGCGTTCATGGGTTCCCTCCTCTGATGTTCATGCTCCCGCCCTCCTCCGTGCCTTTCATGCCTGTTTTCCCAATAAGACTTTTGTCCTCCCACGGGGGAGGGGTCATTGAGGGGAGGGTACTGTCAGGGTTTTTTTTCCCTGCGTTGTTTGCCATGTGCTGCTGGCAGCCATTTTACTCATCTCTCTTGCTGACTCTGGTGCATACTGTGTGATGCTGCTCATTTCCTGCACTTCCTTTTATGACAAGACTGGTGTACATCATCAGTGTGAGACAGGATGTAGTCTCAGATTTGTAATGTCATCACTAATTATTTAAAGGGCCTCTGTTCAGTATTAGTATGAATTGCATGCAGGTGCGCTACTCTGATGGATACAAGGACATACATAATTTGATATACTTATTATACCAATACTAGTATATCACTGTAGGTCCTAAGTAATTTACTCCCAAGTAATTTCAAGCCATTTTTATTATTTGTCGAGTTGTTATGTGTTTTTTTAAAGTGCACACACTCACACATTTTTTTTTTAATCAAGTTTAGTTTTAATAAAAGTTATGTTTTAATTCTTTTTTCAACCCACTGGCTTCGATTGGTTACTATTGAAGTTTTCATTTCAAATCTACAACTCTCTCTTTAGGAACTGAAGTGCTACATAAGTGCATTCTTTTAGTCCCTACCTGTCTATGGGTTTAGACTATATTTGTAACTCCTCTGTTCAGTATGCTTTGCCCTTGCTTTGTCTTAGACCTGTTTGTGAGAGCTCCTTTGTATTACCTGGCTGTCTGACGTCCCTCCTAATTCCTGATCTCTGGCTTGTTCCTGACTCTGCTGTTCTCCTTGTTCCTGATTCTGGCTCGTCTGACTACTCGCTTTGGCTCCTGACTCGGCTCGTCTGACTATTCGCTTTGGCTCCTGACTTGGCTCGTCTGACTACCAGCTCTGGTTTTGATTCCTGGCTTGTTATTTGTCTTGTGGCCTTATTATTATTTTTTGCTATTAATAAAGGTGTGATTATTTTTGCACTTCTCGTCTCAGTCTGATTCCTAGCAACTTGACAATATGTTAGCTCATGGATGAATAACTGGATAAAAGATAGTCAGCAATTAGTAGTAGTGAATGGATCATACTCAGATTTGACAAAGGCAATCAGTGGAGTCCCCCAGGGATCAGTACAGGGCCCTGTTCTTTTTAATATTTTTATGAATGACTTAGAGCAAGGATTAAATAGAGATAACACTCTCTATTTTTGCAGATGATACTAACATCTAGATTATGAGTTTTGGGTTACGGCAAAAAATTGCCATTTCAGCGTAAAAAATGTAATGCAGCCATTACGAGTCTTGTCGGTATAGCTACACCGCAAGCATTTTAGCCTGTAAAGCAACGCCAATCCAGCACTCAAAAAAACAACGTTTTTGCATGGGATTTCCATAGCACTGGTATTACAGGTTGTGCGGTAAGGCTAAAATGCTTGCGTTCCATCCTATACCTACACAATCCGTTCCGCTATCTGAGACCAGTAGTTATGAGTTTTGCGCAACAAAAATGTTAGACAAAATTCATAACTAAAATGTTAGAAAGTACACTAACACCCATAAACTACCTTTTAACTCCTATTCCATCACCCTCCTGCATTGCAAACACTATAATACTTATTAACCCTTAATCTGCCGTTCCCGACATCGCCGCCACTAATAAAAGTTATTAACCTTTATTCCTCTGTTCCCCGACATCACCGCCACTAAATAAAGTTATTAATCCCTAAACCTCTGGCCTCCCACATCACCGCCACAAAGGTTTAAACTAACTATTAACCTAACAACTATTATACTAAAATTAAAAAACTACCTATTAAATAAACTAAATTACACATTAAAAAAACTAACACTACTAAAAAAAATAATCTAAAATTACAAAAAATAAAAAATACTAAATTACAAAAATAACAAACGAAATTATCCAAAATAATACCAATTACACCTAATCTAATAGCCCTATAAAAAATAAAAAATCCCCCCAAAATTAAAAAAAAGACCTAGCCTACAATAAACTACCAATAGCCCTTAAAAGGGCCTTTTGTAGGGCATCGCCCTAAAGAAATCAGCTCTTTTACCTCAAAAATAATACAAAGAGCCCCCAACAGTAAAACCCACCACCCAACCAACACCCCCAAATAAAAAACCTAACTCTAACAAAAACCTAAGCTACCCATTGCACTGAAAAGAGCATTTGTATGGGCATTGCCCATTAAAGGGCTTTTAGCTCCTTTGCATTAGCCCTTAAAAGGGCATTTAGCTCTTTTAAAAAAGGCCAAACACAAATTTTAAAAACAACCCACCCACAAAAGTTAAAAAAACCTAACACTAAGCCCCGATGATCCACTTACAGTTTTTGAAGTCCGGACATCCAGGCGGCAAGAAGTCTTTATCCAGGTGGCGTCTTCTATCTTTATCCTGGAGGCGCAGAGCGGGTCCATCCTTCAAGACATCTGGCGCGGAGCATCCTCTTCATACGGTTGCTGCCGTACACTGAATCTTCAATGCAAGGGAGCCTTTTCAAAATGGCTAAATGTCCTTTTAAGGGCAATGCAAGAGAGCTAAATGCCCTTTTAAGGGCAATGCCCATACAAATTCCCCTTTTCAGGGCAATGGGTAGCTTAGATTTTTGTTAGAGTTAGGTTTTTATTTTGGGGGGTTGGTTGGGTAGTGGGTTTTACTGTTGGGGGTCTTTGTATTTTTTTTTAGGTAAAAGAGCTGATTTCTTAAAGGCAATGCCCTACAAAAGGCCCTTTTAAAGGCTATTGGAAGTTTATTGTAGGCTAGGGTTTTTATTATTTTGGGGGGCTTTTTTATTTTTATAGGTCTATTAGATTAGGTGTAATTGTTTTTATTTTGGATACTTTCGTTTGTTATTTTTTTGTAATTTAGTGTTTGTTATTTTTTTTATTTTTTATTTTTTGTAATTTTAGTTTAATTTTTTTAGTAGTATTAGGTTGTTTTTTTTTTAAAAGTAATTTTTATTAATTTAATTATTAAATTAAAAAAGTAATTTTTATTAATTTTCCAAGTACTGTTTTATACACATCCTAAAAATAAAAAGCAAATTTAAAGGACAGTCCCCTCTTGGAAAAAAGAAAAAATCCAGTACATAATACAAGGTGAGATAAAAATAATACAACATTATATCTGTAGATTAATCAGTTTCAACAGAATAAGTTCCTTCTTATGACAATTAGTCAACTTGCTTTGAAAAGATACACTTTATCAAAAGAAAAAAAGGCAGATTTGGCCAGGTGCCGCTATTCAGGTCTAATATATTTAAAACGTAATGTGGAGGGAGAGAAAGGGGAGAGAGAGGGAGAAAAAATGGAAGAATTTCCTTTAGTAGATAAAGTTTACCATATTCCCAATAAGACTATCTCTGAGTGCCTGAAATTATATATTAAATGATCTATTTCTCCAGGGGAAAAAGTTCTAATAAATGCAGACCACTTTTTAAAAAAGAGCACTATTTAAGTTGGTATCTATTGCTCAATGATACATTGTTTTTTTCAGATAATTTTTAATTTATGTAATACTAGGAACAGATTTATCACGTCATTTGCTAAAAATTAAACTTCTTGTTGCTAAAATTGTTGTATTTAATGATTTTTTTAATGTTCAGAAGGTAAAATACCCTCTAAAAGAAAAATAACCTCTGTCAAGGAGAGACAATATTTATTTTTAGAATATTAATAGGCCAATATTCTATATTCAGCCATAGCTGCTTTATCAATGGACATGACCACAACATATGGATTAAGTCTGCCGCGGAGTATGTGCATTTTGGGCATTTATTAAATTTAGGATTATGCCAGTTGAATCCCTTCTGCGGAATATAATAAAATATATATAACCCTACTGATAAGTATCTTAAGATTTTAACAGGAATTATTCATTTTGGTTATCAGGAAGGGATGCTAACTACAACTGAAAAGAATTTCCTAATCCCTGTAAAACCCAATTGTGCATTTTATTATCACTTGCCAAAGCTAAGGACAGCTCTGGTTATCCATTTTTGATTACACTTCTTGTCTCCCTGATACATATGTATTTTACACTTTATTTTTGATCCCACCCACAGATCATACCGGTATTAGATCGTATTATATATTTTTTGGTACACATTTTTTCTCACAAGTGATTATATATTGAATTTGTTTCCCTTTTTTCTCACATTTTTGTGTGTTTATTGCACACCCACCTAAGAATTATTTTTTTTATTTTTTTATATGTATATGAATGATTTTGGTTTCAATTCACCATCACATTCTTAATTTTATGCACTTTTTAATATTTCACAAAGTTGCCTTAATCGGTTGTAACAATACCAGAATAGTAGATTTCTTATGCTATTAGTGATTTCTTATGCCACTAGCGAAGTTGTGATCTGTGAAGTTGTCTGACCCGGCTGTATTAATACCACTACAGTAGATTTTTTATGTTATTAGATTTTTTATGTTATTAGTGAAGAGACCTCATTAATTAATCAACGTAATACGTGTTCTATTTAAAATCATTGAGTAAAAGTTCATTCTACCAGTCTCATTTGAGCTCATTGGTTTACATGTGGTTTCTATCCTAATATCAAGGCTGGAGAATTGCTAGTACCCAATTACACTTGGAGGTACACTGATTTTATTTTCTGACAAAATCTGTGATTTTAGAAGGAAATTTTTAAAACTCTTGTGTGTTATTAAAAAGGATATATTTTATACGTTTTTTTGTTGTATTTCTGTACTTATTGGATACATTCCAATTGGTGATATTGTTTTATGTAACTTATATAAGGAACCTGCGGTTTACTTTAGCCTTCATTGGCGCTCCTATAATCCTTTTGTACTGTAATACCATAAACCAAATAAATACATTGATACAATCCATTGATAAAAATCTACACTGTAGTGATCTGTTGTCTTTGGGAATTGACTAAGTTAGTCCTCATCTATTCAAATCTATTTAATCATAACATTTGTTTCCTCAAATATATTTGTATTTTGTTAATTGCTCAAACCCCCCGTCCCTCTTCCCTTTGCTATTTTGATACGCTCCTTTTTTGGGATGTGTGTGTTTTTCTGATCTATGATTGGTCTAATTTAGTTTTAAATATGGCAGCTGAGCGTTTGTTTGTATAGCCTGATGAAACAGTGTATATCACTGAGAAACGCGTTGCTGTTGTTTTTATCAAAAATAAATTTTAATCTTTATTTAACTCTCCATCTTCTGCCTATTCAATATATTTGTCTTTGGTGAAACTTCCCCTGGACTTTCTTCACATGTTGCATTGTGTCTCCTGACCTGTGAGCGGACTCCTATTGATTCCTGCTCCATTGGCATATCCTGACTACTGATCTCTGGGCATCTCTGGACTCTCCCTGGTGAGACGAGGAACCCCTTTTGGCGATATCTTCCATTGGTCTACCGGACGACGTGTGGTTTCGGACTGCTTGTACTGCACATCAGTGAGTAGGTTTTCATTTATTTTCTGTTCACCACCTAAAGTTATTTATAATCTGCACTATGTGGCGCCCTCTACTCTGTTCCTTTTAGATCCTACTTTCTGTGTCGTGGCAAGACACCCTAGAGGAGCGGCCTATATATCCTGGATATATTTCATCATCTCTAAACCTCTGGATTTGTATATAAGGGGACTTTTTTGAACCAATTATTTATTGGACTTTTAAGTTTATATATATACATATATTTATATAAAAATAGAAGGATTATGGAACTAGCGCTAAAGGTCCCAAAGATGGTTTTAGTATAAATGAATGATATATTGTAGGTTTATTTAACCTCAACAAAATGTTTTATTTTGTTTGTTATGTTAAAAATGGGAAAATTTAGGAGAATTTAGGAAAAATTAAAAACTTGTTTTAGGTATGTTGGGCTCAGTTACACACTGACTGCAGTCATTTTTTTGAAAGCAGTACTATTGTGCTGAGTCCTATTGCTAAAAACAATGTTTTATTAGTATGCTTGGTTAAAAACACAAAAAAAGAAGAAAAGGAAAAGGTTCACACTAATGGACCATAAAACATACAAAAACAGAGTTATAAGCTGTTTGCTCTAGGTCTGGCAGTAGTGTCTGAAACTAACTCGTTGAAAGTATGTAACAGACAGATGCCAGAACAATGGTATTGACAGAGTAATGAAATAAAGAAAAAAATTATATATAAAAATTCATATATGGATCAAAAAAAAAGGGATGGAATAAAATTCATGGGATGTAAAGATAAAAATAAAAATAAAATTGCAGGTATATTATAAATTGACAATTGATAGTATAGTAGTCACTAAAATGTTAAAAATACTGACGATTTGTGCTATAAGTAGTGCGCACTACGTTATTTGTAAAATGATCGAGTAATTGATTTGGTTTAAAACGGAGTGTTATAAATATAAGATAAAACAATCTATGGAGCGCCTTAATATTGATAAAACTTATCTCCAAACAATGGTCCGATCGTTGGTGTATAGTGGATAGAGCTCAAAGGGTCTGTACAGCCGTTAGCGGTTTCGGCAAAACCGGAAGTGGATCCTTGGTGAGAACCGGAAGTGACGTCACTGTGTTCTCGCGAGCTTACGCGTTTCATGGGTCCTATGCCCACTTCATCAGAGTTAGAATCCACTCCCATCCTAGCCTGCTATTTATCTTAGCAGACCGGAAGTTGCTCCATATTTGTTAATTTAAATTGTATTAATTTAAAACTTGGTTATTTTAATAAAAAAAAAAAATGTTTTCTCAAAAGCTCAATTTTGTCAGTTTTTTGACTGAAGAGTGCTCACTTGATTAGATTGCTTATATATAGTATGTGTAATGATTATTATTTTAAATGCAATAAAACATGTGAAAAAAAAAACAAAACAAAAAAAAAAACTGAAAGGTGCATTTATATATACATGATATAACAATAGGGATTAAATATGAGGGGTTAATTTTGAAAATGTGTAGAATGTAATAAATATAGTAGATCCAGTTGGTATAAAAATGTATAGAATATAATGAGACAATTAGTACAAAAGGGAGGGTAAGATAGTACTGATGTGTATTTAATGTGCATACTATCGCTCTCTATTGTTGTTAAGTATGTTTTTTTTTTGTTTTTTTTTGGGTGTATGTACTGGGGTTAGTTATAAAAAGGCTGCCAGATCTATATCTCTGTTCAGGCCGTATGGTTCCCTAGTGTTTAGATAGTGGATCCAGTATGTCTCCCTTTTTCTTAATTGTAGAAGTCTATCTTTACCCCATAGTTTGGGTATTTGTTCGATTGCCTTAATTGTAAAATCATTTGGGTTTTTATTGTGGAATTCCTCAAAGTGTCTGCTCAGACCATATTCAGATGTTTCTCCCTCTATATTTTTCACATGTTCCAGAAGTCTGGTCTTAAGGACCCTTTTGGTCCTACCTATGTAGATTTTCTTACACGTGCATTCTATACTATAGACCACATACTCCGACTTACAGTTCATATAGGACTGGATTGGAATTTGTTTGGTGTCATTGTAGACAATCCATTTGTTTTCTAGTTTGTTATCGCTTGTTCTTTTGCAGCATTCACAATTTTTTCTTCCACACTTGTAGAATCCTTTTACCAAATGGTGACTCCCTTCTATCTTTTTGGGTTTATTGGTTTTTAGTTTGGTTGGAGCTAAGATATTCTTGAGGTTTAGATTTTTTTTGTACGTAACTAGTGGTCTCAATGGCAAATTTTCCCCAAGAATAGGGTCTTTTTTTAGGATGTGCCAATGTTCATTCAAGATGTTTTCAATCTGTTTGGATCCTTGGTTATATGTTGTGATGAATCTTGGTGTCTCATCTGTTTTTGTGGTTTGTGAATCTTTGCTTTTTCTATTATTTTTATTTTTTGGTTGGATTAAGGAATTTCTTTCCATGGTCTTTACTTTATTGTATGCTTCCGATATATCTTCTTCTTTATATCCTTTTTCCCTAAATTTTTCTTTTAGGATGGTTGATGCTGCTTCAAAGTCTTCAGTTTCAGTACAGTTTCTTTTGATCCATTGGAATTGTCCAAAAGGAATATTCTTTATCCATTTTGGATGATGACTGCTCTCTGAATGTAGATATCCATTCGTGTCTGTACATATATTTATATACCTGCCTTGTGGTTTTTGTTGTCTCCTACTGTACACCTATATTTTCACATATTGTTGCTGTATTAGTGTTGGTCTATTTAACCATATAGTTATTTTAATATTTTAATATTTATTTCTAATTTATTCCTTTATTTTGGTAATTCCACTTGCTTCTAGGCGCCTCTTACAAGTTCCCTAGTGATGTTCAGTATCACTAAGTGTACTAATATTTGAAAATCTATATAATAGAATAGGCCAGCTGTCCAATGTCCCCATGTCCAAGTCCAGCCAAATTTCTTGGTAAATTCAAGGAGATAATGTCTGACTTGGAGATGGGGAAAAAAATCTGTATTAGTTAAATTGAATTCCTGTTTAAACTATTAAAAGACCTGATCGATTGAGTATATTGAGCTATAAACTGAGTAAGAAAAGAAAGGCCTACTTTGTGCCAATTTTGAAAAACTGGATAATAAGGGTAAAGCATATTTATCTCAAAGTTGTTATTAGTGAATTAATCTTTATTCAGGATCTAATCTATCACGATACGTGATAAAAAGAACAGATTATACTTTTTGAAATCTGGAAGAGCTAATTCTCTGAATTTCCTAGTTGATAGAATTTATTAATAGAAATTTGTGGTCGTTTACATCTCCAAATAAAATACTGTAGAGCAGTATTCAGACTCGTCCAGTCCCTACTATTTAAAATGACTGGGATATTCTGCAACATGTGCTGCAATAGAATTTTCGGCAGCAAGATCATTTTAAGCAGGGCTATACGGCCTGATGAGGTTAACGGGAGGTTTTGACAGTTGTATACTTTTATTTTAATGAGAATATGAGAAATATTAAGTCTATACCATTCATGAGGATTTAAGGAAATATTAATTTCAAGATATTTAAATGAAGATGCGACAATTTTAAACGGTATTTCAGTTACGGAAAGATTATTTTTTTTTAATCCATAACAATTCAGTTTTGGAGGTGTTGATCTTATTGCCAGAAAAAGATAAAAAGCTATTTATAAGTGAAAGTAATTTTGAAATATTAGTTCTCGTATTTGAAATATATACAAGTACGTCATCAGCATACAAGGCTATTTTTTGTTCTGCAGATCCAATCTTCCATCTCCAATTCCATCTATTTGCTGTCTTATCTTGAGAGCTAGTGGTTCAATTGCAAGGTCAAATAGGAGGGGAGAGAGCGGGCAACCATGTCGGGTGCCTCTTTGAAGATTAATTAATGTGGACTCTAAACAATTAACGCTTAATCTTGTTAAGTATTTTTCACACAAATTTTTAACAAAGGATAAAAAGTTATCTTTAAAGCCAAAACGAACAAGCATATCTAAAAGATGATGATAGTGCACTGAGTTGAAAGTTTTTTCAGCGTCAATTGCGATAATCACAGAGTCTACCTGGTCTTGCCCAGTCTCTTCTCGAAGAGTATGATAATAATCAAGGACCAGAAAAACGTCTCTGATCTTAGCTGATGAATTACGTTTAGATAAGAATCTTGTTTGGTCTTTATGTATGATACTCCCTATTTCCCGCTGCAGCCTCTTAGCTAAGATAGATGTAAGTAGCTTATAGTCAGAATTAAGCAATGCAATAGGGCGATATGATTCCTTTTTCATGGGATCTTTTCCTTGTTTCAGGATTAAAGTTGTAGAGGATGCAGCAAAGGTCAGGGGAATTGGGTTATTCTCTAAATAAAAATAATTAAAAAGAGTTTTTAGGTGCAGAGTGATAACAGAGGCCAGGCTCTTATAAAACTCATTTGGCAGTTCATCCGGTCCAGGTGCCTTTTCTAAACGCAAATCTTTAATAGAATGGAGTATCTCTTGTTCGGTAATAGGAGAGTTAATTCTAGCTATTGAATCACTGTTCAGGGATGGATAATTGACATTATTCCAGAATTGTTCAATGGCAGCCAGGTCAGAGTCTCTAAAGGAATATATGTCTTTATAATATGCAAAAAAATTTATCCAAAATGTCACTCAGGGTTTTAAGTAAAGTATCGTTATCTTGAATTAATTCAATAGTGGAATTTCCTCAAATGTTTTTTTACTAAATTGGCTAACAATTTCCCCGCTTTATTACCATAATGGTAAAATTTAGCATTTGCCTTTAGATCAGCATGGTCTGCTGATTGCATTAAATTAGTTTCTCTCTTCCTTAGCTGAGGTATATCTTCATGAATTCTCAGGTTTTGCCTGACTTAGATATCTATTATAAGCATTAGTAAGTGCTCTTACTACTTCCTTCTCTCTAAGAATGTCCTTTCTCTTAAATTCTGCCATATAGGCTATAATGTCCCCCCTTACCACCTCTTTTGCGGCTTCCCAAAACTTATTTGTTTTCTCTACCGAGCCTATATTCAAGGAGATAAATTTGGTCATCTTAATATTTAACCCGTTTTTAGACTTCAAGTTATTGATTAAAAATTAAGGAAAAAACGCAGTGAAGAGGACAGTGATTTATGTAGAGGAATTTCTAAAATAATTGGAGCATGGTCTGAAATGCAGATTGATGTGATTCTAGCTTTTGCCCCACTCTTGTACAAGCTATCGTTAACCAGAAATAGATTGATTCTGGAGAGGGAGTTAACATTTCTAGCCTTACAAGTAAAATTTCTTAAATCTCGGTGCTGTAGCCTTGAGATATCTCTGAGTGCTAAGTTTCTAAATAACGTCTTAAACATTTTGTCCTCTAAGATATCTCTTTTTGACTTAGGCTGATTTGGGGATTGTCTGGATCTGTTCAAAGGGACTTGTGGAGCCATGTTAAAGTCCCCTGCCAAAATTATATTTCCTTCACCAATCTGAAGTATTTTGGCCTGCAAGGATTCCAAAAATTTCACGTCGAAGTAATTAGGCACATAGATATTGCAGAGTGTATATATAGAATTTACAAGTTTAATTTTTAAAATCACATACCTACTTTCAGGGTCCTGAATTACCGAAATTACTTCATATACTAGCTCCTTCTCCAGAAAAATGGCCACCCCTCTTTTCTTGCCTATACTTGGAGTAGCAAAAATCTCTTTTACCCAAGAAAATCTCAGTTTCAGGGACTCTTCGGCACGGAGGTGAGTTTCCTGGAGGAAGGCAATATCTGAATTAAGTTTCCTCAAATGTGATATAACTGTTTTATGTTTTATTGGGGATGAGATACGACCAATATTCCAGGAAATTAAGACCAGATTTTTAAGACCAGGAATTCCTCATCTGGGGCGAATCTGGTGTTCTATGGCCGCTACATAGATGATCTCATCTTCATTTGGAAGGGCGAAATGACGGCTGCTCTCTCTTTTGCCTCATCTCTCAATCAGAATGATTTTGGCTTATCATTTATAGCCAGTATTAATGCACAGTCCATAGACTATTTAGATCTCGCACTCAGTTGGGATCAAGTAGGTAATTTGTGTTCCAAAACCTTTTCCAAAAAAGTTGACAGCAATAGCTATCTGAATTTCACAAGCAACCACCAGAAAAGTTGGTTGTCAAACATTCCTTATAGCCAGTTTGAAAGAATTAGGCGCAATTGCTCGAACCTTGAAACTTTTTATTCCCAGAGTCATATAATCTATGATAGATTCATTGACAAGGGATATCCTAAAGACTTACTAAATCTTTGTAGGGAAAAAGCTAGACACTTGGATAGAGACACTTTACTCAACAAAACTAGTATTAAAAAGAGGGATGACTCTTTTTCTACTGATCCTATGTTTATTACCCAATATAACAGCAATTTCAAACAAATCAGACAGATTCTAATCAAACATTGGCACATCATTCTCAAAGACCCAGTTCTTAAAACTATAGTAGGAAAACACCCTAGAATTGTTTACACCAGAGCCCCAACTTTTAGAGGCAAGCTAGCTCCCAGTAAAAGAGTCAAACATGTAAATTTTAATCCCCCAAAAAATCCCAAAAGAAATCAAACTACCTTTTGTTAGTCAGACAGGGATTTTAAAATGTGGTAAAAAAGGATGTAATACATGTAAATATATACTGTCTGGCAAAAAAAAACTTTTTCATCCTTTACCACTGGAGAAGTTTAACTCCAGTTTTATTGTTTACATTTTGGAATGTTTATGTGGGGTTCAGTACGTGGGGCGCACCTCCAGGAAAGCCAGAGTACGCTGGGGCGAATCCTGACGCAATTGCAAAAATTACAAAAAGAAAAAAAAATCAAACATAGTGTCCCAGAACATTGCCTTAACAAACATAATGGCAATTCTGAAATTTTCAAGTTTTTTCCTATAGACTATATTTCACCATTTACAGATTACAACAGAATTATCAAGCTTAGATAATGTGAAACCTTCTGGATTCACAAAATCAACACTTTATGGCCATCTGGTTTAAATTATAATCTTGATTTGGCTGCTTTCAACTAAATGTGCTGTAAGATACACAAATCTCACATACATATATCCTTAGTTTTTTATGCCAATCGCTCTAGGTTCTAATATACTGTATTGTCAGCATTACATTATCTTTTTGTATTTTATTATTTCTTGTTTGGTTGCTATAACCAACAGTTTATATCAGTAAACATACTGTTACCCTCCTACACTCCTCAGATCTTAGATTAATGTTCCCTTATATCTACTGCACATTCTGTTCAGTATTCCATCTAGAATGACTTAGATGTCAATTAACACAAATTGCGTATTCATTCCTTCCAAATATACAGGGAGTGCAGAATTATTATGCAAATGAGTATTTTGACCACATCATCCTCTTTATGCATGTTGTCTTACTCCAAGCTGTATAGGCTCGAAAGCCTACTACCAATTAAGCATATTAGGTGATGTGCATCTCTGTAATGAGAAGGGGTGTGGTCTAATGACATCAACACCCTATATCAGGTGTGCATAATTATTAGGCAACTTCCTTTCCTTTGGCAAAATGGGTCAAAAGAAGGACTTGACAGGCTCAGAAAAGTCAAAAATAGTGAGATATCTTGCAGAGGGATGCAGCACTCTTAAAATTGCAAAGCTTCTGAAACGTGATCATCGAACAATCAAGCGATTCATTCAAAATAGTCAACAGGGTTTCAAGAAGCGTGTTGAAAAACCAAGGCGCAAAATAACTGCCCATGAACTGAGAAAAGTCAAGCGTGCAGCTGCCAAGATGCCACTTGCCACCAGTTTGGCCATATTTCAGAGCTGCAACATCACTGGAGTGCCCAAAAGCACAAGGTGTGCAATACTCAGAGACATGGCCAAGGTAAGAAAGGCTGAAAGACGACCACCACTGAACAAGACACACAAGCTGAAACGTCAAGACTGGGCCAAGAAATATCTCAAGACTGATTTTTCTAAGGTTTTATGGACTGATGAAATGAGAGTGAGTCTTGATAGGCCAGATGGATGGGCCCGTGGCTGGATTGGTAAAGGGCAGAGAGCTCCAGTCCGACTCAGACGCCAGC
Organism: Bombina bombina; assembly: GCF_027579735.1. Classification (NCBI taxonomy): domain Eukaryota; kingdom Metazoa; phylum Chordata; class Amphibia; order Anura; family Bombinatoridae; genus Bombina; species Bombina bombina. The sequence goes on from NC_069500.1 coordinate 1,131,161,900, forward strand.
AAGGTGGAGGTGGAGTACTGGTTTGGGCTGGTATCATCAAAGATGAGCTTGTGGGGCCTTTTCGGGTTGAGGATGGAGTCAAGCTCAACTCCCAGTCCTACTGCCAGTTTCTGGAAGACACCTTCTTAAAGCAGTGGTACAGGAAGAAGTCTGCATCCTTCAAGAAAAACATGATTTTCATGCAGGACAATGCTCCATCACACGCGTCCAAGTACTCCACAGCGTGGCTGGCAAGAAAGGGTATAAAAGAAGAAAATCTAATGACATGGCCTCCTTGTTCACCTGATCTGAACCCCATTGAGAACCTGTGGTCCATCATCAAATGTGAGATTTACAAGGAGGGAAAACAGTACACCTCTCTGAACAGTGTCTGGGAGGCTGTGGTTGCTGCTGCACGCAATGTTGATGGTGAACAGATCAAAACACTGACAGAATCCATGGATGGAAGGCTTTTGAGTGTCCTTGCAAAGAAAGGTGGCTATATTGGTCACTGATTTGTTTTTGTTTTGTTTTTGAATGTCAGAAATGTATATTTGTGAATGTTGAGATGTTATATTGGTTTCACTGGTAAAAATAAATAATTGAAATGGGTATATATTTGTTTTTTGTTAAGTTGCCTAATAATTATGCACAGTAATAGTCACCTGCACACACAGATATCCCCCTAAAATAGCTATAACTAAAAACAAACTAAAAACTACTTCCAAAACTATTCAGCTTTGATATTAATGAGTTTTTTGGGTTCATTGAGAACATGGTTGTTGTTCAATAATAAAATTAATCCTCAAAAATACAACTTGCCTAATAATTCTGCACTCCCTGTATCTTCTGTTATTCTGCTTGAATATACAAATTTTTATAATTTATTTTCTATGATTCTTTTTATACATTAGGGTTTCTATATCCCGCTAGTATATTCAAGGAAGAGGCTCCTCCTGATTTTTTCTAGTCTAGGTTGCTCAATGGCACCAATTCTTTTTCAGTCTAGTTTCTATTACGTCACCATATGTATTCCTTTTAACAGACTATTTTTCCAATGATCTGTTTCATGATAAAAATTACGTGTATTATTCATATGCATTTGGTTGCGGTACTATTATCTTATGCAACTCATCTTATAGCCACAGTGTCCCATTCCTCCCCCCTTTTATTGAGATCTGACTCTTGTCAAATCATTAATAATTCTCCATTTGTTTTATTGTATTATTCATATTAGTGATCATATAGAATCAGGGTACAGTGCCCCTGAATCATTATACACTCTTTCCAAACTCAGGCTCGGCAAGTGCCCTTTTACCATCATCATATACACATTGTGAGCCCAGGCTCTATTACGTTACAACATATGCTACTTCCTAACAGATATTTTTATTAAGCATAGATTTTGTTATTTACAGACCATGTATTATAAATCTTGTATTTGCCTTTGTATTATCTCACATAACTCATGAATCGTTGTAGCAACACCTTGTTTCAGTTCTGCTTTTTACACAATCATCGTTACTATTTTTTACTATAATAGTTTTTCAGTGTTGGTATGTTTTATTTACTGTATGTATTTTTAGCTTTTTATTTAGATCATATAGATCAACTGTTTCATAGGTTTTTAAATTGTGACAGATATGCTTGTTGTTTTTATTTCAATATTATGTATCAGATGTATTGTTAGCTTTTAATTGGCAGAATTCCCGCCCAATCATGTTTTACTAGTGTGTTTTTAAAGCCTCAATGAAGGCTGAACCTGTTATACTACCTGATGAAACGGCCAAGAGCTTAACGGCCGAGAAACACATTGTATTGCTCCAATAAATATCTCTTTTACAATACATCTGATCCTGCTACATTGTATACATAGTTATAACGTTCCAAACAATTGTTGTTTATTTTCTAACACTGGCAATTTAAAGACATCACAGATCGCTTATGCAGGCTCTGTATAATGCCAGTGTGCAGTCTTCCGGAGTTACCTGTGAGGTCAACCATCTGATCTACACACGCTGATCTGATCTGCATATGCTGTGTGCCGGGGGAGCTTCCACTAGTGCGACTACCAGGACTAGCCTGCTCTCGCTTTCGGCGGACCACTGTCAAGACATAACCTCCCAGCGTACTGACTGCTGTAAAAGGTCAGCCTGCTCATATGCACTTATTTTTAGTGCCAACTTTCTTGTGAGTACATTTTCAATGCCTGCTGTTCCCTTTGGGTTTAACACTCTGTATGTACAATATCACACCATGAGGCCCGATCTTTTTTCTGTCTCCACTTTTAAGATTATCCGACTTACCACCGGTTCTGAAGAGGAGCTGCCTTCATTTTTGAACCGTCTTGGGGATTTCACAAATTTATTAGTTGAACACTTATATTCAGAACACTTGTTTTTTTATTTATTGAACTATGCTTTTTTCCAAGACTTTTTTACACATCGTACACCCAGGTTTTAATACCGGACATTATTTGTTTGTGGTAAACACGCCATATTGTTATCTTAACTACCAATCATCTCATATTGAATATTATATGTTTTGTTTGCATTTGCACATGTTATATGATATTTTTTATTTTTTGCACTTGAGCTCGCATTCTATTGGCTGATTGGAACAGCCAATAGAATGCAAGCTCAATCCTATTGGCTGATCCAATCAACCAATAGGATTGAACTTCAATCCTTCAATTGGATCAGCCAATAGGATTTTTCCTACCTTAATTCCGATTGGCTGATCAGCCAATCGGAATTCAAAGGACGCCATCTTGGATGACGTCATTTAAAGGAACCTTCATTCAGTGTTAGGACGTCGTTTGAAGAGGATGGCTCTGCGTCGGCTGGATTGAAGATGGACCCGCTCTGCTCCGGATGGATGAAGATAGAAGATGCTGCTTGGATGAAGACTTCTGCCGCTTGGAGGACCTCTTCTGCCCGGATCGGATGAAGACTTCTGCCCCTCTGGAGGTTCACTTGTGCCCAGCTGGGTGAAGACGGCTCAAGGTAGGGAGATCTTCAGGGGGGTAGTGTTAGGTTTTTTAAGGGGGGATTGGGTGGGTTTTAGAGTAGGATAAAAACAAAGGGTTATACAAAGATTCTACACTCAGACTCTTTGCTAATCCCAAAGGTGATGCAACCTCGAAACGCTATCACCTCAATCAAAGATAGAGAGAAGAGGGGGGGGTGGGATAGCGCTTATACAGCTGCGAGTCTTGTTAGATGAGTTAGGTATCTGTATTCCCAGATAGATGTTATATCTATACTTTCATCTACTCAGGAGGATCCCTGATTAGTGTTCGCAAACTTGGATGTATCTTCCTTAGTTTGTTATAAAGTGCTAACGTATGTGTCTCAGTTTTAAAACCGTGATATAAAAATTCTCAAATAGTTACTATGTCTGAAAGGGGTCTTTATACCTTATTACTAATATGTCGCATATGGGTTTTGAGAATGAAATCAAAGATTGGAGTTTGGTGTTAAAAATATATATATATTTTATTCCTATACAAAAGAATATCCTTACATAAGTTAATAAACAATAAAATCTAGCACATTGATGCCGGCATCTAGACCAATATTTTAAAAAACGTTAAAAATTTGTATTCTTATACAGGTGTGGCACATTACCAATTTTTCAGGTGGTTCTATGTTCCTCTTTTTGTTTAGGAGAAAACTTTTTATTTGTAACGTTACATTCAAATCGGATGGTTACTTTTCCTCATAAGGATGTATCACGTGATCTCCGTAAGGCCTCTCTCGTGATCTATTTTGATATAACGTTGCAAATATAGTTTTATGGTATACTAATATCTATATATGTGTGTTTATACCATGTGTTTGCAGACATACAATAGTATTCCAATTTAATTACTCCAAATTAATTACTGCTTAGTTTATACCCTTATTTCAATACATATATTTTCTCACAGTGTTACATAGTTTCTTCCAATATTTTCATGATATCTTAGTAGAAATGTTCTTTGGAAAAGTATCTCTTATTTAAAAACCTTGATACAGTGTCCGTATTCTGGATTCCTCAATCCAAGTATGTGACCGGCCGGTCTTTTAGTTGTGAGGTGGCTCCGTCTATTCTCCTGTGCCGTCCTTCTCTTGGTTTTGGATCCGGGTCAAATTGTAGTCCTTGAGGTCTTTCCCAGATCGAGTTGTTAAATTTTCCTTTATGTCTGTATTACCCTTAGCTGGTGATTGAGGCTGGAACGGTTACTGGGTCCTGGGGCAGGAATTACACATATGGAGTCTGTCCCTTGCAGTGTTGGGATATGGCTCGATGTACCTGCCCTAGCCAGCTCGAACACAAAAAAAGCCTCTCACCTGCTGGGTTGAACTCTTTGGTTATCGGATAACTGCAAAACTGCTTAACTTTTTCAGCCTTTGTGGAGCAGTGGATTTTGCGATCATCCATGTAAGGACCTTACTGCTCCACAAATGCTGAAAAAGTTAAGCAGTTTTGCAGTTATCCGATAACCAAAGAGTTCAACCCAGCAGGTGAGAGGCTTTTTTTGTGTTTGAGCTGGCTAGGGCAGGTACATCGAGCCATATCCCAACACTGCAAGGGACAGACTCCATATGTGTAATTCCTGCCCCAGGACCCAGTAACCGTTCCAGCCTCAATCACCAGCTAAGGGTAATACAGACATAAAGGAAAATTTAACAACTCGATCTGGGAAAGACCTCAAGGACTACAATTTGACCCGGATCCAAAACCAAGAGAAGGACGGCACAGGAGAATAGACGGAGCCACCTCACAACTAAAAGACCGGCCGGTCACATACTTGGATTGAGGAATCCAGAATACGGACACTGTATCAAGGTTTTTAAATAAGAGATACTTTTCCAAAGAACATTTCTACTAAGATATCATGAAAATATTGGAAGAAACTATGTAACACTGTGAGAAAATATATGTATTGAAATAAGGGTATAAACTAAGCAGTAATTAATTTGGAGTAATTAAATTGGAATACTATTGTATGTCTGCAAACACATGGTATAAACACACATATATAGATATTAGTATACCATAAAACTATATTTGCAACGTTATATCAAAATAGATCACGAGAGAGGCCTTACGGAGATCACGTGATACATCCTTATGAGGAAAAGTAACCATCCGATTTGAATGTAACGTTACAAATAAAAAGTTTTCTCCTAAACAAAAAGAGGAACATAGAACCACCTGAAAAATTGGTAACGTGCCACACCTGTATAAGAATACAAATTTTTAACGTTTTTTAAAATATTGGTCTAGATGCCGGCATCAATGTGCTAGATTTTATTGTTTATTAACTTATGTAAGGATTTTCTTTTGTATAGGAATAAAATATATATATATTTTTAACACCAAACTCCAATCTTTGATTTCATTCTCAAAACCCATATGCGACATATTAGTCATAAGGTATAAAGACCCCTTTCAGACATAGTAACTATTTGAGAATTTTTATATCACGGTTTTAAAACTGAGACACATACGTTAGCACTTTATAACAAACTAAGGAAGATACATCCAAGTTTGCGAACACTAATCAGGGTTTTAGAGTAGGGTTGGGTGTGTGGGTGGTGAGTTTTAATGTTGGGGGGGTATTGTATTTTTTTTTACAGGTGAAAGAGCTGATTACTTTGGGGCAATGCCCCGCAAAAGGCCCTTTTAAGGGCTATTTATAATTTAGTATAGGGTAGGGAATTTTATTATATTGGGGGGATTTTTTATTTTATTAGGGGGATTAGATTAGGTGTAATTAGTTTAAAAATCTTGTAATTCTTTTTTCCCTGTAATTTAGTGTTTTTTTTCTCTCATAATTTATTTTATTTTATTTAATTGTAATTAATTGTAGGTAGTTTAGGTAATTTATTTAATGATAGTGTAGTGTTAGGTGTAATTGTAACTTAGGTTAGGGTTTATTTTACAGGTAATTTTGTACTTATTTTAGCTAGGTAGTTGTTAAATAGTTAATAACTATTTAATAACTATTGCACCTAGTTAAAATAAATACAAAGTTGCCTGTAAAACAAATATAAATCCTAAGCTAGCTACAATGTAACTATTAGTTATATTGTAGCTAGCTTAGGGTTTATTTTATAGGTAAGTATTTAGTTTTAAATAGGATTAATTTATATAATTATGTTAAATTTATAATTATATTTTATACTTATATTTAAGTTGGGGGGGTTAGACTTAGGGTTAGACTTAGGTTTAGGGGTTAATAAATTTAAAATAGTAGCAGCGACGTTGGGGGTGGCAGATTAGGGGTTAATGAATGTAAGTAGGTGTCGGCGATGTTAGGGATGGCAGATTAGGGGTTAATAAAATGTAACTAGTTTTTGCGAGGCGGGAGTGTGGCGGTTTACGGGTTAATATATTTATTAAAGTGGCAGCGATGTCCGATTGGCAGATTAGGGGTTAATATATTTATTAACCCCTTAGTGACCAGAGCACTTTTCCATTTTCTGTCCGTTTGGGACCAAGGCTATTTTTACATTTCTGCGGTGTTTGTGTTTAGCTGAAATTTTCCTCTTACTCATTTACTGTACCCACACATATTATATACCGTTTTTCTCGCCATTAAATGGACTTTCTAAAAATACCATTATTTTCATCATATCTTATCATTTACTATAAAAAAATTATAAAATATGAGGAAAAATGGAAAAAAACACACTTTTTCTAACTTTGAACCCCAAAATCTGTTACATATCTACAACCACCAAAAAACACCCATGCTAAATTGTTTCTAAATTTTGTCCTGAGTTTAGAAATACCCAATGTTTACATCTTCTTTGCTTTTTTTGTAACTTATAGGGCCATAAATACAAGTAGCACTTTGCTATTTTCAAACCATTTTTTTTCAAAATTAACGCTAGTTACATTAGAACACTAATATCTTTCAGGAATCCCTGAATATCCATTGACATGTATATATTTTTTTTTAGAAGACATCCCAAATTATTGATCTAGGCCCATTTTGGTATATTTCATGCCACCATTTCACCGCCAAATGCGATCAAATACAAAAAATTGTTCACTTTTTCACAAATTTTTTCACAAACTTTCAGTTTCTCACTGAAATTATTTACATACTGCTTGTGCAATTATGGCATAAATGGTTGTAAATTCTTCTCTGGGATCACCTTTGTTCAGAAATAGCAGACATATATGGCTTTGGCATTGCTTTTTGGTAATTAGAAGGCCGCTAAATGCCACTGCGCACCACACGTGTATTATGCCCAGCAGTGAAGGGGTTAATTAGGGAGCATGTAAGGAGCTTTTTGGGGTAATTTTAGCTTTAGTGTAGTGTAGTAGACAACCCCAAGTATTGATCTAGGCCCATTTTGGTATATTTCATGCCACCATTTCACCGCCAAATGCGATCAAATTTAAAAAAACGTAACATTTTTCACAATTTTAGGTTTCTCACTGAAATAATTTACAAACAGCTTGTGCAATTATGGCACAAATGGTTGTAAATGCTTCTCTGGGATGCCCTTTGTTCAGAAATAGCAGACATATATGACTTTGGAGTTGCTTTTTGGTAATTAGAATGCTGCTAAATGGCGCTGCGCATCACACGTGTATTATGGCTAGCAGTGAAGGGGTTAATTAGGTAGCTTGTAGGGAGCTTGCAGGGTTAATTTTAGCTTTAGTGTAAAGATCAGCCTCCCACCTGAAACATCAGACCCCCTGATCCCTCCCAAACATCTCTCTTCCCTCCCCTACCCCACAAATGTCCCCGCCATCTTAAGTACTGGCAGAAACTCTGCCAGTACTAAAATAAAAGGTATATTTGGGCTTTTTTGTGCATTTTTTGTTAGCATATTTACATATGCTTCTGTGTAGGGATCCCCCTTAGCCCCCAACCTCACTGATCCCCCACTAAACAGCTCTCTAACCCTCCCCCTCTGACTTAATGTGCGCCATCTTGGGTACTGGCAGCTGTCTGCCAGTACCCAGTTTAGTGAAAAAAAAATGCTTTTTTTAAATAAAAAATGTCCCTTTTCTGTAGTGTAGCTTTCCCCCCCCCCCCCAAGACCAACCCCCCACCCCTTCCAGATCCCTTAGATGGTTAGAAAAAAAAGTTTATTTAATTTTTTTTTTACTTTTACTTTTTTACTTTTCTGTAGTGTAGCGGTTCCCACCCGCTCCCGCCCCGTGCACGCGCCCGCCCGCCACCCCCCGTGCACGTGCGCGCGCCCGTGCGCGCCCCCGTCGGCTCCGCTTCCGATCCCGCCCCCCTCCACCTTACGCAACTCACCGATGGCCGCCCACCCGCCTCCCAAGTCGGCTCCCACCCACCAACGATACCGGCCATCGATGTCCGGTGCAGAGAGGGCCAGACAGTGTTATTGCAGGATGCCTCGATATCGAGGCATCGCTGCAATAACCGGAAAGCAGCTGGAAGCGAGCAGGATCGCTTCCAGCTGCTTTCCACACCGAGGACGTGCAGGGTACGTCCTTGGTCGTTAACTGACATCCTTTAGAGGACGTACCCTGCACGTCCTCGGGCGTTAAGGGGTTAAAGTGTTTCCAATTTTGGGGGGGGGGGCTCGGTTTAGGGGTTAATAGGTAGTTTATGGGTGTTAGTGTACTTTTTAGCACTTTAGTTAAGAGTATTATGTTACGGCGTAAGCCCATAAAACTCTTAACTACTGACTTTTAAATGCGGTAGGAGTCTTGACAGGAGAGGGTCTACCGCTCACTTCTTCCAAGACACGTAATACTGGCGTTAGGAAAATCCCATTAATAAGATAGGATACGCAATTAACGTAAGGGGATTTGCGGTAGCCTCGAGTCGTGGAAGAAAAGTGAGCGGTACACCTGTACCTGTCAGACTCGTAATACCAGCAGGCAGTAAAAAGCAGCGTTGGGACCTCTCAACGCTGCTTTTTAAAGCTATCGCCAAACTCGTAATCTAGGCGTAAGCTATCTAAGTTGGTGACATTTGTTATAGCTTATGCTAAGTAAAATTCAGTAGTTTATGCCAAATTCAAATTACATACAATATTCAGAATATTCAAAATTCTGGTAAAGATTGCACTGTGATTATGTGACCAGCATTTTCATGTGATAAAATATGATCCCGTTATCACAAGAAATAGCAATGGCACTACTTGAGATCACAAACGTTCCCCTTTATATACTCATTTGTAATAATGGTTTACTAGGGAATGGTGCTTGTACTTACTGGTCATAAATTTAACAACAAATCAGTAAAGAACGGATGAAAGAGTAGACATGTAGCACTCATCAACTTTATGAAGAAATATTTTAATATATTAGTGAAGAAGAAATATAAAACATAACTTTTACTATTATGGTTAAAAAACTAGGGGTATACACATAACATTAAAATGTGCACGTGCCTACTAAAATATGGCTCTATCAGTATATAGACCCTATCACAATGAAAAACCCTGTTAGGGTCTCAAGAATATGTCATAGGTAGACAACTGAAAAATAATAACCACTGTTGTGGTTATTATTTTTCAGTTGTCTACCCCTAGTTTTTTAACCCCTAGTTTTTTAACCATAATAGTAAAAGTTATGTTTTATATATCTTCTTCCTCAATATATTTAAATATTTCTTCCTAACGTTCATGAGTGCTACATTTGTACCCTTTCAACAGTTCTTTACTGATTTGTTGTTAAAAATATGATCCAGTGCAATGTTCCACAGACTTTTACTGGTTGCATTTACACTTTATACTTCTAATGGGGGTGTCAATAATTATGCTTAATTTCACAAATATATTACATAGATAATAAATCTAACTCAGATTCTAGGAAAATTAATTCCTATACATTTAAAGAGTAAATTACATTTTAACCCAGCAATAACCAGATAACTATCCATTTAAAAATGGATCATACGCAGAACATTACAATAGAATGGATCAGTCATGACTTGTTCCTGGAAACATAACATAATGTGAAGTAATCAAAATGTTAATGATGCTAAGTCAATGTGCAGTGCAATGCTGTATAGTTTTTTTTCCCAATGCCAAACATCATAGCATATGATCTATACTTATTAGTTTACAAGTATACAATGTATACTTGAAAGGTTAATTTGTAAAGAAATGGAATAAATACAAGATATTCATTAACTTTACTGCATTTTAAACACAGCTGCTGCATTTTCTGGATTTAAAATTGTCAGATTTCCCTGTGGGCTCAAGCAGAGCTTGACTTAATCAAAGCTGAACATGAATACGCATATATTACAATTTATATGATAGCTAAATTACCAGTGTATTTTCACAGGTAAACAAAAAAAAAAAAAAAAACCTTACAATTCATAATATACAAGAAGAAAATAAAACACATGACATTTTCAGTTTGCCAAACTGAATAGTAAATTTGTTTAGGAAAAAATAAATGATATTAAATTGCTTGACCATGTAATAATAATGCAAGTAAGATGCCAAGAAGGAAACATAACACATAAAAAAGGGTATCTGACCACTTAGATTAATAATAAAACATGTAGATAATTCTTTAACCATTTTGCTGCTGAGCTCCCAGGACCTAATAACAGGTCAGCTTTTTAGGTAGTGTAAACTGTAGCACAGGGGATATAATCATCTATGTACTACTGTTTTAAACTTATTTGTTTTCACCAGAGATAATCCTAGAAATCTAGCACTACAGAATATGGAGGCACTCTACAAATAAATGATGCCTTAATGATGCCAATAATAATAATAATAATAATAATAATTATTATTATTATTATCTAGCCTGCAGTTATCGTCAATGATGAATGAATTAACATACCTCCCAACATCTTCCAAATGTCTTCCTGGATTGGAAGGTTTGTGCTGTGACACTTGTGGGTGGGGTTGTGGGTGCTCTGTGGGTGTCACCATGATGGAGGGGAAGTGCCTGCTTTCACTGTAGAAATCGGGAATAATAAAGGGAAAGTTGTTGGAGGAGCTGCAGGACAGAGGTCCCAAACTGTGACATTACTGCAATATACTGGATGATTGGTAGCTCGGACTTAGTTATCATGCTTTACTTTCACTTAGACAGGGTGTTTTTTTTTATTTCCATGAAGGCCTGTAGAAATCACTAAAATAAAAAATTACTGAAAAATGTTATGATAATGGTTTTTTTTTAATTATTGTTTAAAGGAACAATATAATCAGGCAAGCAGCTGATAAGCTCATTGTTTTCAAAACTGGTGCAGGAACGGACTGAGCTTTCTCTCTCCCACCCCCACCCCAAAAACCTGCAAGAAGAGTGCAGCCCTATATTTCACAAGACAATGATCATAAACAGCGGTTCTAAAATAAAATCCAGCATCAAAATGACTGCTTAAAGGGACAGTCAAGTTTTAAAAAAACCTGTCTTGATTCAGATAGGGCATGTAATTTTAAACAACTTTCCAATTTACCAATTTACCAATTTTGTGTTGTTCTCTTGGTATTCTTAATTGAAAGCTAAACCTAGGAAGGCTCATATGATAATTTCTAAGCCCTTGACGGCCACCTCTTATCACATGCTTTTTTAAAAAGTATATTAATATAACTGTGTTGGTTATGCAAAACTAGGGAATGGGTCATATCTTTTAAAACAACAAAAATTCTAGTGTTGACTGTTCCTTTAAGCACTTCGGCTTACATCATAATCATAGCTTTGATTATGGTGTAAGTCAAAATGCATACACAGTCATTTTACCAGGAGAGGAGAGGATATGTTATGGATAAAGCATATAGTGCCAGATTACAAGTGCTGAGTGATAAGGGGTTTATTGCGGTTGTTTGCTCTTGTTGAGCTTACCGCTCATATTACAAGTCGAAAGTAAACATGATCACTTAAGCGCAATCACGACTTATAGAATAATTACTTCAACTTCATTAATTATTTAGTGCTCCACTTGAAATCTGGCCCTTGATGTTTCGCTTTGAGACTTAAAATCCCAGACAAAGTGGTCCCGGTAAAACACCTCTGCCCTCTCCGGAAATGCAGAAACAGAGCTCTTACGGCAAACCCTGAATGGGTAAGGTGTATACTCCTGTATACCTGTATATACTTTGGGTGATTTATCTGCATATATTAAAGGGAACAGTGTCTCAAATGACATTACTTTTCATCTGAATACTGTCATTTCAGCATTGGTGATAGATAACCTTTGAAGCCCTATAATTCACCATATTTCCTGTGCTACATTTAAATCTAAATCACACCATGTGAATTTTCTTGATTATTCTTTTATCTTTATAACATATATTAATATTGGACAATAATAATATGACTACTAATAACAATATCTATAATTTGAAACAGGTATATAAGTATTAGATTTAGGTAATTGTAAAAGAACTAAGAACAAACCTATGCACCTATATTGTGGAATTATGGCAGTATATTTAATAAATCACTACACACAATAGTAATGTTATTTAAAAAAAAAAAAAAAAGAAAAAAAAGGAATGGGTGAAAAACAAAATTTATCCCTGAAGAAACACCTTGGGGCCGATTTATCAAAGTGTGGATGGACATGATATGATGTAGTGTATCATGTACGCCGCATATTCTGTCAGCATTTATCATTGCACAAGCAGTTCTTGTGACTTGCTTGTGCAATGCCGCCCCCTGCAGAATCGCGGCCGCTAGCAGGGGGTGTCAATCAGCCCGATCGTATAGGATGGACAAGTTATGGAGAAGCAGTCTTTATATGAGTGTTTTGTTCCTCCTCTTTATATGAGTGTTTTGTTTCTCCTCTTTATATAAGTGTTTTGTTCATCCTCCTTATATGAGTGTTTTGTTTCTCCTCTTTATATAAGTGTTTTATTCCTCCTCTTTATATGAGTTTTTTGTTCCTCCTTTTTATATGAGTGATTTGTTTCTCCTCTTTATATAAGTGTTTTGTTTCTCCTCTTTATATGAGTGTTTTGTTCCTCCTTTTTATATGAGTGTTTTATTCCTCCTCTTTATATGAGTGTTTTGTTCCTCCTTTTTATATGAGTGTTTTGTTTCTCCTCTTTATATAAGTGTTTTGTTTCTCCTCTTTATATAAGTGGTTTGTTCCTCCTCTTTATTTAAGTGTTTTATTCCTCCTCTTTTTATGAGTGTTTTGTTCCTCCTCTTTATATGAGTCTTTTATTCCTCATCTTTATATGAGTAATTTACTCCTCCTCTTTACATGAGTCTTTTATTCCTCTTCTTTATATGAGTAATTTACTCCTCCTCTTTGCATGAGTCTTTTATTCCTCTTCTCTATATGAGTAATTTACTCCTCTTTATATGAGTCTTTTATTCCTCTTCTTCATATGAGTGGTTTACTCCTCCTCTTTATATGTGTTCTGTTTTTCCTCTTTTTTGAGTGTTTTGTTCCTCTTCTTTATATGAGTGTTTGTTCCTCCTCTTTATATGAGTGTTTGTTCCTCCTCTTTATATGAGTGTTTTATTCCTCCTCTTTATATGAGTGTTTTGTTCCTCTTCTTTATATGAGTGTTTTGTTCAGAAGATCCCATAAACCCTTTTCTTTCTTGTCTTTTTTTTGCAGTGTATTTATTTTATAAACTGTCATACTGTTCACTCAACAGCTAATTAATACAATTGTTGTAGAATCTGATGATGTTCTACAAACAAATGATAATAATTATAATACTGTCAAAAAAGGAAAAATACAAATGTTTGCATTGTAAACCTATAAGTGTCTGCGTAAACATCCCTGTGGCATCTTTGAATAAATATTTTACAAAATATTTGAAAAATAATCGGTCAGCTTCCCATTAATTTTTTTTTCTTTCAATGCTGGAAACACACCCAAGATTGTTAACTCTTTCTCTGCTAAGCCATTTCACACCCAAGTTCTAAGGCAGTTTTGAGCTTTTTTTGCTACTTACATTAAAACACTATTGTAAAACATTTTTTTTTCCACAGGCCAAGGAGATTCAGAATTTACCTTTATTATATTTATATTTCATGGCATGTGAGATAGCTGCAGTAAATAATATTGAAAATGGCTAGGTGACCACTGATGTTACTTTGACAATCTTACTAAATTGTCATCAAGGGTAGTCACATGTGAAGGACCCATACGGGCTTTTGGGGGTTATAATATAGAATAAAAGGAGTCCTTTGTGCAGTACTGAAATAAAAGCACAGTTTTTTTCTTTCAAGGTGTACACTGTTACCACAGTGATCCCCTGGCTATACAGACAAAATTCATCCATTTTTAAAGAGAAGGACTTGTCTATTAGAAAATAAGATTTGTTATGGGTCTCTAGACATAACAGATTTTTTTAATTGGTGTATATTGGTCCAGATTACAAGTGGAGTGCAAACGTTTGTGCACATGTGGTTTATCGCGGGTGTTTGTGCTCATCGGGCCTTTCTCTCTGATTATGAATTATGTAATCTGATTTGCTGCTATAATCCTGTTAAAAGGATAGCTGTGTTTAAACAGTATTTTTGAATCAGAAAAACTGAGAATCTGCATATCTAATTTGCATAGCTTACCCAGAATTCTCTTGTGCATTGGTAACATTGTATATGAGTTATTTCTGGGGATAAAGCAAACGGGGATTCTTGCCTATATGTGCTAATTTCCTATGCAAATATTTACATTGATTTATATAGATATATACTGTATATATATAAACTATATATATATATATATATATATACATACAGTATATATATATATATATATATATATATATATATATATGCATTTATGTATATGTGTATATATGTATTTACAGACACATATATGCATAAACACATAAATACATATGTACACAAATATAGACATATACTGTATATATGCATTGGAGTCTTTTGTAGTTATGTAGAATAAAAAATGTAAATGCATATTTTTGCAATATTCGTTTTTAATAAAGGTTTTAACTATGTTTTCCATCTAAAGGGGAGGAGAGTCCACAGCTTCATTAATTACTGTTGGGAATTAAGAACCTGGCCACCAGGAGGAGGCAAAGACACCCCAGCCAAAGGCTTAAATACCTCCCCCACTTCCCTCATCCCCCAGTCATTCTTTGCCTTTTGTCACAGGAGGATGGCAGAGGAGTGCCGTAGTTTCGGAGTAGTCTCTGATGGAGGGTAGTACTCTTTGCATTGGAACTAGATTTTTAAGTAGTCCTGTCAGCCTCTCAGTGAGAGCCTGGGCGAAAGTTAGAGTCCGGAGATGCAGGGAGAGCCTTTCTGCGAAACCATCCTGATTCATTTTAACAGCTCCATAAGCAATCAGCGTTGACGAGTTTTGCTGCCTGCTTTCTTCACTCAAGTCCATGTCAGAAGCAAGGCTACTAACCTGTCACACTTGAAGGGCCGTGTTCCTGTTCCATGGTGTAGATTCTGGCAAGATCGTTTTATTTTTTATTAATAATGATAACATAGAAGACAGGGTCACAGTGTGACGCCTTTTTATCTTTACAGAATCAAGGGTTAATATTCCTGGAAGGGGGATTATTGAACAGGGGGGGTTTATACATGATATTGTTTATTGTGTCATTGCTGCGTTATGTGCGAGATGAGGCTCTGGCACTGTGTGGAACTTTCAGGTTACTTGCGGAAATTTTGCACGGCCATTTTTTGGCGTGTGTTTCCCTAGTGCAGGGGCGGTCCTGCCAGGCATTCCATGTGACTGGGTGTGGCTATCTATCCTCTCTGTTGATCTGTGGTGCAGGAGACGTAGCTGTTTCTGTAGTCCGGGTCTTAGGAGGTGGTGAGTGCCCCGGCCATTGGTGATATAAAGGTGCCTTTTTTATAAATAAAGTTAAAGGGACAGTACACTGTAAAATTGTTTTTATATGAATGTATTTTCAATTACTTGTTATAACAGCTGCAGAGTATAAAATTTATGAGAAATTGCATTTTCAGTTTATCTGTGTATATGAAGTAGCTGGTTTTGTGCTTCTAAAGACCAGCCTATTACAATGGGTTGAGTTTCAGGTAATATCATATCTCATTATGTTATCACACACTTGCTTCCTTATCTTATATTTGTCTAGAAAACCAAAGCTCAATACATAGAGAGAACAATGGAAAATTATAATTTTATTACTTAACTATCATGCCCCCACTGAAAGTGTAATCTCTTCTGCTGGCTGTGTTTACTTAGGCTATTCAATAGAACATACTCCAGTATAGTAACTTTCAGTATAGGTTGGGATACCACAGGATAAATCAGCAATTTCAAATTCCAAAATAGGGGTAAAGGAGCTATTTGTAAACAATTTAAAACACTTCAGCAGGTAAAATGAATTATTGGAAACAAGTTAAAGGGGAGACATGTTTTGGTGAACTGTCCCTTTAATATACCCAAACGCGCAAGCGATGAAGGACTCTGATGGGTTGGAGGGCTCTCCTTCCTTAACAAAGTCTCACTCCTGTGTTTATTGTGAGGAGGTTCTGGTAAACAGATGTAAACGGATGTCTAGTACTACTGAGCCGTCCACCTTGAGAAAGATGTTTCCGCACACAGGGATTGTTATTCAGCCAGTAGAGACCCTTTGCGGCAGTCACTGGAGCTGGGACATATTGGTGTGTATCCCTGTGTGAAATGGTTGAGGGGGAGACATCCATCAACGAGATATAGGAGAAGATTAAGGCGCTGAAGGTCACCAATTCTTTCATCTGTGATGCCAATATGCAAATTATTCACATGAATGGTACAGTGTCAGGTTTTTCTGTTTTAGCACGCAGGGCTCTGTGGCTAAAATCTTGGTCTGCGGACATGACCTCTAAAGCGAGGCTGTTTTCCCTGCCTTTTCAAGGAAAGATCCTGTTTGGTCCAGGATTGGATTCAATTATATCCACAGTAACGGGAGGCAAGGGAGCTTTCCTACCGCAGGATAATAAGGCTAAGCCTAAGGGATCTACTTTTTGTCCCTTTCGTGCGGACAAGGCCCAGCGCCAGCAACCCACCATGAAAGCAGGCCAGTCCAAGGGATCTTATAAGCTGGCTCAATCTTGGAACAAGTCTAAGCAGAGCAAGAAGCCTGCTGAGACGAAATCGGCATGAATGGGCGGCCCCTGACCGGTATCCGGATCACGTAGGGGCAGATTATCTCTATTCTCAGAGGCATGGTTGCAGGATGTTCAGGACCATTGGGTTCTAGAAGTTGTCTCCCAGGATACAGGATAGGGTTCAGATCCCATCCGCCCATGGGCAGATTCCTCCCGTCAAACCTGTCTTCAAGACCAGAGAAGAGAGAGGCCTTTCTAGAGTGTGTGAGAGATCTCGCCTCTCTCTGGGTTATCGTACCAGTACCTCTAGCAGAAAGGGGTCTAGGGTACTATTCCAATTTTTTTGTGGTTCCAAAGAAGGAGGGCACGATCCACCCGATTCTGGACCTAAAGTGTTTAAACAAGTTTCTGAGTGTTCCATCATTCAAAATGGAAACGATCAGATCTATTCTGCCCCTAGTTCAAGAGTTACAGTTCATGACAACTGTAGACTTGAAGGATGATTACCTTCATGTGCCAATCCACAGGGACCACTTCAGGTTCCTAAGATTTGCATTTCTAGACCAACACTTCCAGTTTGTGGCCCTTCCCTTTGGTCTGGCAACGGCCCAAGAGTCTTCACGAAGGTTCTTGGGGCTCTGCTTGCAGTGCCAAATTCAGGGGCATTGTGGTGGCACCTTACCTGGACGACATCCTAGTACAGGCACCGTCGCTCAGCCTCACAGAGGATCATTCGAGGGCTCTTCTTCTTCTACTCCAATCTCACGGTTGGAAGATCAACTCAGGAAAGAGTTCCCTGGTTCCAAGCAACAGGTTGGAGTTCCTTGGCACGATAATAGACTCTATATCCATGAAGATATTTCTCACAGATCAGTGAAGCAGGAAGCTTGCATCCACCTGTCTTGCCCTTCAATCCTCTACAAGCCCATTGGTGGCTCAATGTATGGAGGTGATAGGTCTCATGATTTCAAGCATAGATGTCATCCCATTCGCTGCTCGGACTCGGAACTTCCTCTCTTGGTAGATTTGTCCATAGCAACTGTCCATGGGGACATCCTTCTTGAGACCATCCTGTGAGATTGTGATCACGGACACCACTCTGTCAGGATGGGGAGCTGTTTGGGGTGCCAGGATGGCACAAGGAAAGTGGTCCAGGGAGGAGTCTCTCCTTCTGATCAACATCCTAGAACTACGAGCAATCTACAATGCTCAGAAGGCTTGGCCTTCTCTGGGGTTGGTCAGTTTCATCAGATTCCAGACTGACAACATTACCTTGGTGGCTTACATCAACCATCAGGGGGGTACATGGAGCTCCCTCGCAATGAGGGAGGTGTCTCGGATTCTGGAGTGTGCGGAGTACCACAACTGCTCGCTCTCAGCGATTCACATTCCGGGTGTGGACAACTGGGAAGCGGACTTTCTCAGAAGACAGTCCTTCCATCTGGGGGAATGGTCTCTTCTCTCCAAATTGTTTGCGGAGATTTGTCACAGATGGGAAACGTCGGAGATAGATCTCATGGCGTCCAGACTCAATTGCAAACTACCTCTATATGGGTGGAGGTTCAGGGATCCCCAGGCAAAGCTGATAGATGCCTTAGTGGTTCCTTGGGGATTCAACCTAGCTTACATTTTTCCTCCGTTACCACATCTGGTGGGGATGTCATACTCTCCATCATGGTGGTTACCCTGTCACAGGGATCTGCTGTCACAGGGCCCCTTTCAACATCAAAATCTAGATTCTCTGAGGCTGACTGCATGGAGATTGAACGCCTAGTCTCACCCAAGAGAGGCTTTTCTGAAAGTGTGATTGATACTCTAATTCAGTCAAGGAAGTCAGTCACTCGTTGTATCTACCATAAGGTGTGGAGGACTTACTTGTCCTGGTGTGAGAAGCATGGATATCCTTGGCATAAGGTGAAGGTATCCAGGATTCTGTCCTTTCTCCAGGATGGCTTGGAGAAGGGTCTTACCACTAGTTCCTTAAAGTAACAGATTCCGGCATTATCAGTCTTGTTGCATAGGAGACTCGCTGAGCTCCCTGACATACAATCTTTTGTTCAGGCTCTGTCTAGAATCAGACCTGTCTTTAGGCTTATGAGACAGCGGGACATAAGCCTCCTCAGAGGATCATGGCTCATTCAACTAGAGCTGTGGCTTCGTCTTGGGCCTTCAAGAATGAGGCCTCTATGGAGCAAATTTGTAAGGCGGCTACCTGGTCCTCCTTGCACACTTTTACAAAGTTTTACAAGTTTGACGTTTTTGCTTCTGCGGAAGTTGTTTTTGGGAGAAATGTTTTGCAGGATGTGGTGCCCTCTGATTAGGGTCCACCTTTTTACCCTCCAAGTTTCATTCAGTATCCTCTAATGTTTGGGTATATGTTCCCAACTGTAATGAATGAAGCAGTGGACTCTCCTCCCCTTTAGATGGAAAACATAAATTATGCTTACCTGATAATTTCATTTCCATTGAGGGGAGGAGAGTCCACGACTCCTGCCCGTATCTCCAATGGGTGGACCTAAATTTAATACTCTTCTGGCACCATTTATACCCTGATATTTCTCCTACTGTTCCTGGTTCCCTTGGCAGAATGACTGGGGGATGAGGGAAGTGGGGGAGGTATTGAAGCCTTTGGCTGGGATGTCTTTGCTTCCTCCTGGTGTCCAGGTTCTTAATTCCCAACAGTAATGAATGAAGCCATAGACTCTCCTCCCCTCAATGGAAATTAAATTTTCAGGCAAGCATAATTTATGTTTTTACTATACATATTTGACATTCCAATGTTCTGCACATAGCCGGATATGTTTTTAAGTATTTTTTAATAGATATTCCTATATATATATCTGCATATAATGTATGAGGAAAAAGTGCAGGCACTACTCAGCGGGTAAAAATCCTTTATTTCAAACAAGTTACAAAACAAAGTCCATGGCTAGACAAACAGACAGGAGAGTGAATAACGGCTTGACGCATTTTTCGCCCTCTAGTGGAGCTTAATCATAGGCTATCACTTGTAAGAAAGCATACCCATTTATAGGGAAATAGATTAACCCCTTACTCGTGATACAAAAATGACAAGTAAAAACAATAGTGATTTAAAGCAAACATAAGGATCAATTAATGAATTGAAGTACCTATTTAATAAGTGTACATAGAATATTCAGATCACAGATACTTAAAACAAAACATGGTATATACATATTGATGATGAACAATCCTATATACTATAGTAGATATAAGAAAATGATAAACTGAAGGAACATGTCAAAGTGTGATGCATCCTTTTAGAGTTACCAATAAAGGAGCAATAAATGTATTTGTAAAACACTCATAACTCAGTATTATAATGGAATGCTTAAAGAATGCTGACCAAGCCACATTTGCAATCAATTCTCAGTTAATTATCTATAAAATAGTTTATATCGCATTCCTTATTCATGCCATCTAGCATACATGAGTGGAGTCTCAAGATCCAGTATAATTCCTTTTTATCCAGAATTATTTGCTTATTACCTCCCCTTGGCAGAATAGTGTCTATGTCTATAATTTGTACAGACATATCTGCAACATGTGAGAAATGAAAACCATTAAAATGACTAGCCATAGCTGAGTCTTTACAATAATTTTTAACATCTCTAACATGCTTGCCAAATCTGGTCTTAACTTCCTGTGAGGTTTTACCCACATATTGGCAATGACATATGTTGCATGTTAGAAGGTAGACCGCAAATGTAGTTTTGCAATTAGCATAAAATGTTATATTGTATATAGAATTATCAAAACTTGAAACAAAAGATTCCCCAATGGACCAAATTGGAGCAAGTGATACAATCTCTGCTCCCACATTTATAATTGCCCTTCCTAGACAGCCAGTCATGGGTACCTGTAGTTTTATTATTTCTTACTAGACTTGGAAAACGGGATCTAGCTAAAGTTTTGTTTTTTTAGAAACAAATCTACATGTATTAATAAGTGGTTTAAGGATTTTATTCCTTGATAATATATGTAGATATTGTTTTAAGAATTTCACTACATCGTTATATTGTTGCGAGTATTCTGTAGTAAATAGTATTGTATCCTCACTGCCACTATCCAAAACATGTGTATTATTAGTATTATGACATTGGTGAGTGTCAGCACAATTTAATTTATGTTCCTGACTTCTGACTGAAATTCTACAATCTTCTAATGAGGTTGAATCATAACCCCTATTAATTAGTCTTTCTTTTAATTCTATAGATTGTTGTTCATAAATTATGTCAGTCGTGGTGTTCCTACGTAGCCTAATAAACTGACCTTTAGGGATTGCCTTAATTAAATATTTGGGATGCTGGGAGGCAACATGGAGGATAGTATTACCAGCAGTTGGTTTTCTAAATGTTTTAGTAATTATCTGATTATCAATGATCTGAAGTGTAAGATCAAAAAAATGAATCTGTTGTCTATTGTATTCTCCAGTAAACTGTAAGCCCAATTCATTTGAATTTAGATATGCCAATAACTCACCTGAAAGATTAATATTCTTGTTATCTTGTACCACTAATAACAGATCGTCAATGTATCGAACAAAAAGCACTATTGGTTCCTGCCACAGTTCCCACCATGCTACAAAAATGTTGGCAAATATCGGGGCAAATTTTGCCCCCATGGCGGTCTTCCTTACTTGCAAATAGTACTTATTGTTGAACATGAAGTAGTTATGAGACAGCAAGAATTGTAAAACCTCACCAACATAATATCTTAATGGTGGTTGTAAATCAGATTCTTTTTTCCAAAAAATACTCAACAAATTTAATACCTAAATGTTGCGGTATACTGGTATATAGGGATGTTATGTCTGCTGAGACCCAGTTAAGTTGCCATTCAATTGTATTAAGAGTATGTAAAAGGTAAAATGTATCTTGTAAATAACTCAGCTGTCTCTTAGTTATAGGCTGCAAAATGCTATCCATCCATTCCCCCAGGTGTTCCAATAGTGGGCCAATACCGGCCACTATCAGTCTCTCTGGCGGACAATCTTTATTCTTGTGTACCTTTGGTACATGATGGACTATTGGGGTAAAAGGGTTCTCTAGAACCAATATATCCAAATCAGTAGGGCTAAATACACCCAATAGGATACCATCCTCAATTAGTTTACACATATCTCTTTGAAATTTATGGACTGGATTATATGGAAGTTGACGATACACTGTATTATCTGAGAGCTGTCTCAAAGCTTCCTGAAAATAATATGTCTTATCCATTACAATGATACTGCCACCTTTATCAGAATTTCTGATCACAATTTCTTTATTATCTTGTAAAGCTTTTATTGCAGCACGTTCTTTGTGTTTTAAATTTAAGGTGACAGTATCCTTTCCATTACTAGTTTCATCCTCCAATTTGAGACTATCATCCTGTACTAATCTTTGATAGGCTTTAATCATGGGGCCCCTGAAGTTTACTGAATAAAACTGCAACCGATTTTTCCTAGGTTTTTTAAGTTTATTTACAGGGGCCTCAGAGTCAATGTCAGTGTACAAATCATTTAAAGTAACTACAGAACAAGCATCACTAAATGACAAATGTGGGGAGGCCATGTATTCTTCAGGAATATAGTGGTGTGGTGTGCAAAGCGCCTGTAAGGCCGAGGTAACTGATCAAATGGACCAGAAAGAAAGTTGTAGGTTATAGATAGGTGGCAGGGAAAATTTATACACTTCTTGTCTAAAGGAGTGTATTATGGGATACACACTTCTTGGTTAAAAGGAGTGTTTAATGTTGTACATTGAAAAGCATCAGTAATATAAACGATGATAAAAATAATACTCAATAACAATATAAAAACATAAAGATCATAAAATCAAATGAATAATGGATCCATGAAGCCTGTATTTGCAAGGCTGGACAGTGAGAAAGGTGTCTAATTCTGCAATTACAGCTACAATATTGACGTTAGAAAAAAGGATATATATGAGAGGGTGTAGCTGCAAATTGGACAAGTCCACACTCTGTATGAGTGTTCGAATCCTATTGGGAATGTCCAATGAACTATTCGTGATGTGATGGGGTACACATTAGTGTATCTAGCCTAGACCATCCATAATTTGGCCAAAGAGGTGCAAAATTGTGTTTCAAAATCAAAAAGTGGCAAAAAAATGATTACAAAAAATGTGAATTAAATGTGAAGGAAATATGTGCGGACTGATACTGGCACTCCCAATGTGTTTCCACAGTGGGATATAAAACCTCAAAATTACTTTAAAAAGCTAGACAATGCTTGAAAAAAATTACACGTGTAAAAAATAAAGAGTCTTGATAAAGGCCCAATCAATACTCCTCTATTATTTTCTATATCTGTACCATCTACACTATTGGTTTATTTCCATAGGACACTCGTTATTGGACACGAAGGTACAAGGAGCACCTAGGACCCATTTGAGGACAACTCCAATCATAAAACAAGTTGGTTCAGGAGTTACAAATACATTTCATTTTTCTAATTGACTTCCTCCCTCATTTATTTTATTTTTATTTTTATCACCACTCTTCAATTTGATCACCAATACCAACATTTTCACTTTTTATTTTTTACACGTGTATTTTTTTCAAGCATTGTCTAGCATTTTTAAGTAATTTTGAGGTTTTATATCCCACTGTGGAAACACATTGATTGGGAGTGCCATTATCAATCCGCACATATTTTTCTACACATTTTTTTCAAATTGTTTGTAATATTGTCATTTTTTCATAATTTTTTTTGCCACTTTTTGATTTTAAAACACAATTTTACACATCTTTGGTCAAATTATTTATGGTCTAGATACACTAATGTATACCCCATCACATCACGAATAGTTCATTGGACAATCCCACTAGGATCCTAACACTCATACAAAGTGTGGACTTACAATTAGTAACTATATAGATAGCTGCACAGGTCCAATTTCCAGCTACACCCTCTCATATATCTTTTTTTCTAACGTCAAGATTGTAGCTGTAATTGCAGAATTAGACACCTTTCTCACTGTCCAGCCTGGCAAATACAGGCTTCATGGATCCATGATTCATTTGATTTTATGATCTTTATGTTTTTATATTGTTATTGAGTATTGTTTTTATCATCGTTTATATTACTGATGCTTTTCAATGCACAGCATTAAACACTCCTTTTAACCAAGAAGTGTGTATCCCATAATACACTAATTTAGCCAAGAAGAGTATAAATTTTCCCTGACACCTATCTATAACCTACAAGTTTCTTTCTGGTCTATTTGATCAGTCACCTCTGCCTTACAAGCGCTTTGCACACCACACCACTATATCTATTCTCTATCGGCCAGCTAGGGGGCCTTTGTGCAGAGCTAGAGGTCCATATCCAGGCGCCTGAGCTCCATTTTCTCATTTGAATATTCTTCAGGAATATCAATAGGACTATCTGGGCTTTTTTCTATACCCTTATTGGTTAAGGCAAAAAATATTTTTAAGAATATTTTCCATATGAATTTATTAATATCCAAAAGGGTGTTAAAAACAGAAAATGTACTGTTAGGAGCAAAGCCTAGTCCTTTAGATAGAACAGATTTATCTTCCTTTGTCAACACATATTGTGATATGTTAATAACATCTAGTCCTTCTTTAACTGGTTTAACAGAATCAGTTATTTCTGTCCCTTTTTCTTCTTGTTCTTTCCTCATTCTCCCCTTCCTCCATCTTCCTCTGTGTCTTTTTCTTTTTCCGTGTTTTTTCGTGTTTTTGGGCGGACCGCTGGCGCAGTCTCCTCCACTTCTTCCCCCGAGGACTCCTGTAAAAAAAAACACAAAAGGAAGAAGACGAGGAAGGAGAGGCAGCAGAAGAGGAGAAAGTAGAGGAACAAAGAAAGGAAAAAGAGGTAGCCGTGGTATTGGCTTCTGAATCCGAAGATTCCCCTTCTGAGGCACTAAATGCCACTTTTCTTGCATTCTTCTTTTTTAGTATGGACTTTGGCACATTCTTTGTCACTATCTTTCTTGTGAGAGGCTTATTCCTGATCACATTTTTTAAGAATGTCATCTATTTTTTTCTTGTGTTCCAAAAATGGAAAACTTGCCTTTAGGGGGTTTAAATCATCTTTAATGCTATTTTGAGTGTCATCCTATTTTTAAAGTAACATTCTGTTAATGCTGTGTTCCAATCCTCCATATCAGGAGGATCATAAAATTCAAAGGAGGGATATTTTTTTATTCTAAGACCCCTAGGGATCCTTTCAGCCTCTACATACTTGTTAAACCTTAAAATGTCCCACATTAATATAAGGCCAAAAATGAGATTATGTTGTAATGTTTTAAAGTTAGTTTTTAGTTAGTTTTTAATTCTGAATCTTCCATCTCACTTTCTTCTTTAGAAAACACTTTGATATGAGCAATAGGAAGGGTTTTTTGACAAACATATCCTGTATGTCTGATGTTTCCATTATATGTACTGAGGTAGATTCAATCTGTGATGTATTTGATTCTAGCATCTCCATGTCTGTGTCTGCCATATCAAAAAAATCCCACTTAAAGGGATACTAACCCCACATTTTTTCTTTCATGATTCAGATAGAGCATGCAATTTTAAGCAACTTTCTAATTTACTCCTATTATGAATTTTTCTTTGTTCTTATGTTATCTTAATTTGAAAAGCAGTAATAAAAGGTTAGGAGCCGGCCCATTTTTAGTTCAGCACCTTGCTAGAGCTTGCTTATTGGTTTGTTACATTTAGCCACAAATCAGCAAGTGCTACCCAGGTGCTGAACAAAAAATGGTCCGGCTCTAAAGCTTACAGTACTGCTTTTTCAAATCAAGATAGCATGAGAACAAAGAAAAAATGATAATAGGAGTAAATTAGAAAGGTGCTTAAAATCTCATGCTCTATCTGAATCATGAAAGAAAAAAAAATGGGTTTAGTATCCCTTTAAAATATGCTAAGACAGCCGAGGGATGCGGTCAGGAACAGCTATTAACACTATTGCCTGCTTAGACAGTCTAAGTTAAGACCAGTAGCCAAATAAAATAATTATCCCTGGAGTATTAATGTGTGAGACAAGAGCTGTTACATTGCCACAAATATACAATGTAAACAAAATTGAATACTGTACTCACATACTCCTTCAAAAGCACTATCCAGTTATTGGCGGTATCTGACGGCTCCCATCCGTGGTGCCATGTTCAAACAATGTACAAACAAAAGAATGCCACATTATGCAGCTGCATTGGAGCCTAAACCGGAATCAAAATGGGTAAAGGTCATCCAATCAAGGTGGTCAGAGCGGAGTGCCATAGCTGTGGCTGATCAGACCGCTAGTAGAAAGTCAATATATGTCATTGCCTATACATGGGTAAAACCTCACGGAAAGTTAGGACCAGATTTGGCAAGCATGTTAGAGATGTTAAAAATTATTGTAAAGACTCAGCTATGGCTAGTCATTTTAATGGTTTTCATTTCTCACATGTTGCAGATATGTCTGTACAAATTATAGACATAGCCACTATTCCGTCAAAGGGAGGTAATAAGCAAATAATTCTGGATAAAAAGGAATTATTCTGGATCTTGAGACTTCACTCATGTATGCCAGATGGCATGAATAAGGAATGTGATATAAACAATTTTATAGACAATTAACTGAGAATTGATTGTAAATGTGGCTTGGTCAGCATTCTTTAAGCATTCCATTATAATACTGAGTTATGAGTGTTTTACAAATACATTTATTGCTCCTTTATTGGTAACTCTAAAAGGATGCATTACACTTTGACATGTTCCTTCAGTTTATCATTTTTCTTATATCTAATATAGAATACATGATTGTTCATCATCAATATGTAAATACCATCTTTTGTTATAAGTATCTGTGATCTGAATATTCTATGTACACTTATGAAATAGGTACTTAATTTCATTAATTGATCCTTATGTTTGTTTTAAATCACTATCGTTTTTACTTGTCATTTTTGTATTGCGAGTAAGGGGTTAATCTATTTCCCTATAAATGGGTATGCCTTCTTACAAGTGATAGCCTATGATTATGCGCCACTAGAGGGCAGGAAACGTGTCAGGCCGTTATTCACTATCCTGTCTGTTTGTCTAGCCATGGACTTTGTTTTTTAACTTGTTTGAAATAAAGGATGTATTTTATTTTTACCCGCTAAGTAGTGCCTGCACTTTTTCCTCTGATTGACTTTCTACTAGCGATCTGATCAGCAGCAGCTACGGCACTCCACTCTGACCACTTTGATTGGATGACCTGTACCCATTTTGGTTCCGGTTCAGGCTCCGATGCAGCTGTACAACGTGGGACTATTTTGTTTATATCTGCATATATTTTTACCTATATATTATCATCTATATATATATATATACTGTATATATAGGTATACATGTATATTGTGCCAAAAAACATCATATATATATATAGAAATATATTTATTTATGAATAAATAGAACATATTCTGTTATGTAAAGAACATTGGAATGTGAAATATTCATATTTTCATGTCTGGTTAACGCATATAAGAATATGCGATCGGGTTTGTGCGTGAGTAGGGTGTTAGGTTTTTCCACTTTTTTTGCTCTAATTACTTCTATGGGGGAATACGTGAATGCGCACGTGACAGTTTTAAGTTTGACATTTTGCGCTCGTCAGAATAGTGCGTCAGCAAAAACAGTTTACTTTCAACTCATAATACGATTGCAACCCAATGCACGCAAAAAGCTTACTTCTAGCGCAGTTAGCACTCAAGCAGGAACATTAAAGGAGTAATCTAGTCAAATTAAAGTTTCACGATTCAATTAGAGCATGCAATTTTAAACAACTTTGTAACTTACTCCTATTATCAATTTTTCTTTTATTCTCAGACAGCTAGATTTATAGTTTTGTCGGTAACGACCCGCGTATCTAACGCTGGCTTTTTTCCCCCCGCACCTTTTAAATACCGCTGGTATTTAGAGTTCACAGAAGGGCTGCGTTAGGCTCCAAAAAGGGAGCATACAGCATATTTACCGCCACGGCAACTCTCAATACCAGCAGTGCTTACGGACGCGGCCAGCTTCAAAAACGTGCTCATGCACGATTCCCCCATAGAAAACAATGGGGCTGTTTGAGCTGAAAAAAAACCTAACACCTGCAAAAAAGCAGCGTTCAGCTCCTAACGCAGCCCCATTGTTTCCTATGGGGAAACACTTCCTATGTCTGCACCTAACACCCTAACATGAACCCCGAGTCTAAACACCCCTAACATTACACTTATTAACCCCTAATCTGCCGCCCCCGCTATCGCTGACCCCTGCATATTATTTTTAACCCCTAATCTGCTGCTCCGTACACCGCCGCAACCTACATTATACCTATGTACCCCTAATCTGCTGCCCCTAACACCGCCGACCCCTATATTATATTTATTAACCCCTAATCTGCCCCCCCCAACGTCGCCGCTACCTACCTACAATTATTAACCCCTAATCACCGCTACTATAATAAATGTATTAACCCCTATAATAAATAGTATTAACCCCTAATCTGCCCTCCCTAACATCGCCCACACCTAACTTCAAGTATTAACCCCTAATCTGCCGACCGGACCTCACCACTACTCTAATAAATTTATTAACCCCTAAAGCTAAGTCTAACCCTAACCCTAACACCCCCCTAATTTAAATATAATTTAAATCTAACGAAATAAATGTAACTCTTATTAAATAAATTATTCCTATTTAAAGCTAAATACTTACCTGTAAAATAAACCCTAATATAGCTACAATATAAATAATAATTATATTGTAGCTATCTTAGGATTTATTTTTATTTTACAGGCAAATTTCAATTTATTTTAACTAGGTACAATAGCTATTAAATAGTTATTAACTATTTAATAGCTACCTAGCTAAAATAAAGAGAAATTTACCTGTAAAATAAAAACTAACCTAAGTCACAATTACACCTAACACTACACTATACTTTAATAAATTATTCCTATTTAAAACTAAATACTTACCTGTAAAATAAACCCTAAGATAGCTACAATGTAATTAATAATTACATTGTAGCTATTTTAGGATTTATATTTATTTTACAGGTAACTTTGTATTTATTTTAGCTAGTTAGAATAGTTATTAAATAGTTATTAACTATTTAATAACTACCTAGCTAAAAGAAATACAAAATTACTTGTAAAATAAATCCTAACCTAAGTTACAATTAAACCTAACACTACACTATCATTAAATTAATTAAATAAATTAACTACAAATAACTACAATTAAATACAATTACATAAACTAACTAAAGTACAAAAAATAAAAAAGCTAAGTTACAAAAAATAAAAAAAATAAGTTACAAACATTTAAAAAATATTACAACAATTTTAAGCTAATTACACCTAATCTAAGCCCCCTAATAAAATAACAAAATGCCCTACCCTATTCTAAATTAAAAAAGTTCAAAGCTCTTTTACCTTACCAGCCCTTAAAAGGGCCTTTTGCGGGGCATGCCCCAAAGAAAACTGCCTGTAAAAGAAAAATACAACCCCCCCAACATTAAAACCCACCACCCACATACCCCTAATCTAACCCAAACCCCCCTTAAATAAACCTAACACTACCCCCCTGAAGATCATCCTACCTTGAGTTGTCTTCAGCCAGCCGACCCACCGATGGAACCAAAGAGGAGATCCGGAGCGGCAGAAGTGATCCTCCAAGGGGCGCTGAAGAAGTCTTCCATCCGATGAAGTAATCCTCCAGGCAGCGTTGAAGAAGTCCCTCGAATTCCGATTGGCTGATAGAAGCCAATCGGAATTAAGGTAGGAAAATTCTGATTGGCTGATTGAATCAGCCAATCGGATTCAAGTTCAATCCGATTGGCTGATCAAATCAGCCAATCAGATTGAGCTCACATTCTATTGGCTGTTCCGATCAGCCAATAGAATGTGAGCTCAATCTGATTGGCTGATTGGATCAGCCAATCAGATTGAACTTGAATCTGATTGGCTGATTCAATCAGCCAATCAGATTTTTCCTACCTTAATTCCGATTGGCTGATGGAATCCTATAAGCCAATCGGAATTCGAGGGACGCCATCTTGGATGACGTCCCTTAAAGAAGCCTTCATTCGTCGGTAGTCTGTCGGGGAAGAAGGATGTTCCGCGTCGGCGGAATGAAGATGGATCCTGAAGAAGAAGATTGAAGACCCCGCTTGAAAGATGACATTGCCCGGATGGAAGACTTCTTCAGCGCCGCTTGGAAGATGACATCGCCCGGATGGAAGACTTCTTCAGCGCCCCTTGGAGGATCACTTCTGCCGCTCCGGATCTCCTCTTCGGTTCCATCGGTGGGTCGGCTGGCTGAAGACAACTCAAGGTAGGATGATCTTCAGGGGGGTAGTGTTAGGTTTATTTAAGGGGGGTTTGGGTTAGATTAGGGGTATGTGGGTGGTGGGTTGTAATGTTGGGGGGTATTGTATGTTTTTTTTACAGGCAAAAGAGCTAATTTCTTTGGGGCATGCCCCGCAAAAGGCCCTTTTAAGGGCTGGTAAGGTAAAAGAGCTTTTCTATTTGTATTTTAGAATAGGGTAGGGCATTTTTTTATTTTGGGGGGCTTTGTTATTTTATTAGGGGGCTTAGAGTAGGTGTAATTAGCTTAAAATTGTTATAATATTTTTCTAATGTCTGTAAATATTTTTTTATTTTTTGTAACTTAGTTCTTTTTTATTTTTTGTACTTTAGTTAGTTTATTTAATTGTATTTATTTGTAGGTATTGTATTTAATTAATTTATTGATAGTGTAGTGTTAGGTTTAATTGTAGATAATTGTAGGTATTTTATTTAATTAAATTATTGATAGTGTAGTGTTAGGTTTAATTGCAGATAATTGTAGGTATTTTATTTAATTAATTTATTGATAGTGTAGTGTTAGGTTTAATTGTAACTTAGGTTAGGATTTATTTTACAGGTAATTTTGTAATTATTTTAACTAGGTAGCTATTAAATAGTTCTTAACTATTTAATAGCTATTGTACCTGGTTAAAATAAATACAAAGTTGCCTGTAAAATAAATATTAATCCTAAAATAGCTACAATATAATTATAATTTATATTGTAGCTATATTAGGGTTTATTTTACAGGTAAGTATTTAGCTTTAAATAGGAATAATTTATTTAATAAGAGTTAATTTATTTCGTTAGATTTAAATTATATTTAACTTAGGGGGGTGTTAGGGTTAGGGTTAGAATTAGCTTTAGGGGTTAATACATTTATTAGAGTAGCGGTGAGGTCCGGTCTGCAGATTAGGGGTTAATACTTGAAGTTAGGTGTTGGCGATGTTAGGGAGGGCAGATTAGGGGTTAATACTATTTATTATAGGGTTATTGAGGTGGGAGTGAGGCAGATTAGGGGTTAATAACTTTATTATAGTTGCGGTGAGGTCCGGTCGGCAGATTAGGGGTTAATAATTGTAGGTAGGTGGAGGCGATGTCGGGGGTGGCAGATTAGGGGTTAATAAATATAATATAGGGGTCGGCGGTGTTAGGGGCAGCAGATTAGAGGTTCATAGGGATAACGTAGGTTGCAGCGGTGTATGAAGCGGCAGATTAGGGGTTAAAAATTTTTAATAGAGTAGCGGCGATGTGTGGGGGGCCTCGGTTTAGGGGTACATAGGTAGTTTATGGGTGTTAGTGTACTTTAGAGCACAGTAGTTAAGAGGTTTATGAACCGGCGTTAGACCAGAAAGCTCTTAACTCCTGACTTTTTTCTGCGGCTGGAGTTTTGTGGTTAGATTTCTAACGCTCACTTCAGCCAAGACTCTAAATACTGGCATTAGAAAGATCCCATTAAAAATATAGGATACGCAAATGGCGTAGGGGGATCTGCGGTATGGAAAAGTCGCGGCTGCAAAGTGAGCGTTAGACCCTTACCTACACGACTCTAAATACCAGCGGTAGCCCAAAACCAGTGTTAGGAGCCTCTAACGCTGGTTTTGACGGCTAACGCCAAACTCTAAATCTAGCCGTTAGTATCTTTATTTGAATATAAGCTTAGAAGTCGGCCCATTTTTCGTTCAGCACCAATCAGCAAGCGCTTCCCAGGTGCTGAACCAAAAATGGGCCGGCTCCTATGCTTACATTCTTGCCTTTCAAAAAAGATACCAAGAGAACAAAGAAAAAGTGATAATAGAAGTAAATTAGAAAGTTGCTTAAAATTGCCTGCTCTAATTGAATCATGAAAGTTTAATTTTGACTAGACTATTCCTTTAATAAGTGCTCCACTTGTAATCTGGCCCATAATGTTCAATTTCTAAGAAAATCCCCATGTATTGTGTTTATAATTTTAAAAAACATTTACTTTCCAAGACCACTAGCATTTAAAAAAGCAGGTGATTCTCTTTGAAACGAGGGGTCTTGGAAGTCTGTGGCTAGTAAGGGAGTTGAGATAGAGGGATTTGAACAGCAACTCCCCATCCAGCTCCCGATTCTGCCTATCTAATATAGATATAAAGAACAATTGAATGTAAAGTATTTACACTAAATACACAGTAAAACACATTATTAAATATTACAATTTAATGAAAAAGATTTCTCATACTTTCACGTATTTGAGTTAAAGGGCTCCAAGGTATATATACATATGTATGTATATGTATACATGTGTATATGTATACATGTGTATATGTTCCTTCTACATGGAATTTATATAGAAAACATTACAGATAGATAGATGATAGATAGATAGATAGATAGATGATAGATAGATGGATGGATAGATAGATAGATAAATATACATATTTATGTTACAAACAAACAAGTTTAATCAAATATATTTTGATGCTTTAATTTAAGAAAAAAATAACTAATTCTGATATTCCTGCTAAGTAGCTAGCATCCTGTCATGACTTATTCATTATTCACAGTCAAAGCTACATGACATTAATCACTTAGGTATCATAACAGATGTGTGGCAAAATGAAAATTAATTTTGCATTTGCATTCAAATTATCAAGCAAGAAATAAACTCGCACATCAAAATTATGCAAATGAAATAACGGTCAAATATACAAAAAAGACTACTCTTTTCTGAAACATAACATTTAGCATATTTTTTTTTTAGGCTGATATCTATTTGTGTCTGTCTGAGAATTTTGGTTTGTCTTTCTAATCTGTTTTTCTGTATACTGTGCAGGTTTAATTTCCTTTAGTGATTAAATACTTGAAATTCAACATTACTATATTTATTACTATAAAAAATAGCAATAATATTTAACAAACACTCTTAGTGATGTTTAATATTTAATCAAAGTTTGGGGTTTTGTAATCCGATATTTTCATTTTGGGATATTATTTATGCCAAAACAGACATTGGTAGTATTAATCATTTTCAACTGGCCAATGGCTGTTAAAACAGTTGTAGACAAATAAACCCCTGGCCACTAGGAGGAGGTAAATATTTCCAAAGCTTTCCCAAAACTCTCAGAGCACTTAATTCCCTCTCACCTCTCTCGTATTCCAGTCTGATGTTTAACTAAGAAAGGAGAAGTAAAAAGGTAAAGTAAGGTAAAAGCAGGAAAGATTAAGTGCAAACTAGAACTGCCTTAATTAAGTAAAACATTTACGGCTAGATTTAGAGTTTTGTCGGTAAGGACCCGCGTAGCTAACGCTGGTTTTTTTCTGGCCGCACCATAAAAATAACTCTGGTATTGAGAGTCCACATAAAGGCTGCGTTAGGCTCCAAAAAAGGAGCGTAGAGCATATTTAACGCAACTTCAACTCTCGATACCAGAGTTGCTTACGGACGCGGCCAGCCTCAAAAACGTGCTCGTGCACGATTCCCCCATAGGAAACAATGGGGCTGTTTGAGCTGAAAAAAAACCTAACACCTGCAAAAAAGCCGCGTTCAGCTCCTAACGCAGCCCCATTGTTTGCTATGGGGAAACACTTCCTACGTCTGCACCTAACACTCTAACATGTACCCCGAGTCTAAACACCCCTAGCCTTACACTTATTAACCCCTAATCTGCCGCCCCCGCTATCGCTGACCCCTGCATATTATTTTTAACCCCTAATCTGCCACTCCGTAAACCGCCGCTACTTACATTATCCTTATGTACCCCTAATCTGCTGCCCCTAACACCGCCGACCCCTATATTATATTTATTAACCCCTAATCTGCCCCCCCACAACGTCGCCTCCACCTGACTACACTTATTAACCCCTAATCTGCCGAGCAGACCGCACCGCTATCATAATAAAGTTATTAACCCCTAATCCGCCTCACTAACCCTATAATAAATAGTATTAACCCCTAATCTGCCCTCCCTAACATCACCGACACCTAACTTCAATTATTAACCCCTAATCTGCCGACCGGAGCTCACCGCTATTCTAATAAATGTATTAACCCCTAAAGCTAAGTCTAACCCTAACACTAACACCCCCCTAACTTAAATATAATTTGAATCTAACAAAATTAATTAACTCTTATTAAATAAATTATTCCTATTTAAAGCTAAATACTTACCTGTAAAATAAATCCTAATATAGCTACAATATAAATAATAATTATATTATAGCTATTTTAGGATTAATATTTATTTTACAGGTAACTTTGTATTTATTTTAACCAGGTACAATAGCTATTAAATAGTTAAGAACTATTTAATAGCTAAAATAGTTAAAATAATTACAAAATAACCTGTAAAATAAATCCTAACCTAAGTTACAATTAAACCTAACACTATACTATCATTAAATTAATTAAATAAAATACCTACAATTACCTACAATTAAACCTAACACTACACTATCAATACATTAATTAAATACAATACCTACAAATAAATACAATGAAATAAACTAACTAAAGTACAAAAAATAAAAAAGAACTAAGTTACAAAAAATAAATATTTTTTTACAAACATAAGAAAAATCTTACAACAATTTTAAACTAATTACACCTATTCTAAGCCCCCTAATAAAATAACAAAGACCCCCAAAATAAAAAATGCCCTACCCTATTATAAATGACTAAAGTTCAAAGCTCTTTTACCTTACCAGCCCTGAACAGGGCCCTTTGCGGGGCATGCCCCAAGAAGTTCAGCTCTTTTGCCTGTAAAAAAAAACACATACAATACCCCCCCCCCAACATTACAACCCACCACCCACATACCCCTAATCTAACCCAAACCCCCCTTAAATAAACCTAACACTAAGCCCCTGAAGATCATCCTACATTGTCTTCACCTCACCGGGTATCACCGATCGGTCCTGGCTGCAAAATCTTCATCCAACCCAAGCGGGGGCTGGCGATCCATCATCCGGTGGTTGAAGAGGTCTAGAAGAGGCTCCAAAGTCTTCATCCTATCCGGGAAGAAGAGTAGATCCGGACCGGCAACCATCATCTTCCAAGCGGCATCTTCTATCTTCATCCGATGAGGACCGGCTCCATCCTGAAGACCTCCACCGCGGACCCATCTTCATCCGGCGACGTCCAACTGAAGAATGACGGTTCCTTTAAGGGACGTCATCCAAGATGGCGTCCCTCGAATTCCGATTGGCTGATAGGATTCTATCAGCCAATCGAAATTAAGGTAGGAATATTCTGATTGGCTGATGGAATCAGCCAATCAGAATCAAGATCAATCCGATTGGCTGATCCAATCAACCAATCAGATTGAGCTCGCATTCTATTGGCTGATCAGAACAGCCAATAGAATGCGAGCTCAATCTGATTGGCTGATTGGATCAGCCAATCGGATTGAACTTGATTCTGATTAGCTGATTCCATCAGCCAATCAGAATATTCCTACCTTAATTCCGATTGGCTGATAGAATTCTATCAGCCAATCGGAATTCGAGGGACGCCATCTTGGATGACGTCCCTTAAAGGAACCGTCATTCTTCAGTTGGACGTCGCCGGATGAAGATGGGTCCGCGGTGGAGGTCTTCAGGATGGAGCCGGTCCTTATCGGATGAAGATAGAAGATGCCACTTGGAAGATGATGGTTGCCGGTCCGGATCTACTCTTCTTCCCGGATAGGATGAAGACTTTGGAGCCTCTTCTGGACCTCTTCAGCCACCGGATGATGGATCGCCAGCCCCCGCTTGGGTTGGATGAAGATTTTGGAGCCAGGACCGATCGGTGGTACCCGGTGAGGTAAAGACAAGGTAGGATGATCTTCAGGGGCTTAGTGTTAGGTTTATTTAAGGGGGGTTTGGGTTAGATTAGGGGTATGTGGGTGGTGGGTTGTAATGTTGGGGGGGGGGGGAGTATTGTATGTTTTTTTTTACAGGCAAAAGAGCTGAACTTCTTGGGGCATGCCCCGCAAAGGGCCCTGTTCAGGGCTGGTAAGTTAAAAGAGCTTTGAACTTTAGTAATTTAGAATAGGGTAGGGCATTTTTTATTTTGGGGGTCTTTGTTATTTTATTAGGGGGCTTAGAGTAGGTGTAATTAGTTTAAAATTGTTGTAAGATTTTTCTTATGTTTGTAAATATTTTTTTATTTTTTGTAACTTAGTTCTTTTTTATTTTTTGTACTTTAGTTAGTTTATTTCATTGTAGTTATTTGTAGGTATTGTATTTAATTAATGCATTGATAGTGTAGTGTTAGGTTTAATTGTAACTTAGGTTAGGATTTATTTTACAGTTAATTTTGTAATTATTTTAACTATTTTAGCTATTAAATAGTTCTTAACTATTTAATAGCTATTGTACCTGGTTAAAATAAATACAAAGTTGCCTGTAAAATAAATATTAATCCTAAAATAGCTATAATATAATTATAATTTATATTGTAGCTATATTAGGGTTTATTTTACAGGTAAGTATTTAGCTTTAAATAGGAATAATTTATTTAAAAAGAGTTAATTAATTTCGTTAGATTTAAATTATATTTAAGTTAGGGGGGTGTTAGTGTTAGGGTTAGACTTAGCTTTAGGGGTTAATACATTTATTAGAATAGCGGTGAGCTCCGGTCGGCAGATTAGGGGTTAATAATTGAAGTTAGGTGTCGGCGATGTTAGGGAGGGCAGATTAGGGGTTAATACTATTTATTATAGGGTTAGTGAGGCAGATTAGGGGTTAATAACATTATTATAGTAGCGGTGCGGTCCGCTCGGCAGATTAGGGGTTAATAAGTGTAGGCAGGTGGAGGCGACGTTGAGAAGGGCAGATTAGGGGTTAATAAATATAATATAGGGGTCGGCGGTTTTAGGGTCAGCAGATTAGGGGTACATAAGTGTAACGTAGGTGGTGGCGCTTTGCGGTCGGCAGATTACGGGTTAATTATTGTAGGTAGCTGGCTGCGACGTTGTGGGGGGCAGGTTAGGGGTTAATAAATATAATATAGGGGTCGGCGGTGTTAGGGGCAGCAGATTAGGGGTACATAAGGATAACGTAGGTGGCGGTCGGCAGATTAGGGGTTAAAAAAATTTAATCGAGTGGCGGCGATGTGGGGGGGCCTCGGTTTAGGGGTACATAGGTAGTTTATGGGTGTTAGTGTACTTTAGAGTACAGTAGTTAAGAGCTTTATGAACCGGCGTTAGCCCAGAAAGCTCTTAACTACTGACTTTTTGCTGCGGCTGGAGTTTTGTCGTTAGAATTCTAACGCTCACTTCAGACACGACTCTAAATACCGGAGTTAGAAAAATCCCATTGAAAAGATAGGATACGCAATTGACGTAAGGGGATCTGCGGTATGGAAAAGTCGCGGCTGAAAAGTGAGCGTTAGACCCTTTTTTGAGTGACTCCAAATACCTGAGGTAGCCTAAAACCAGCGTTAGGAGCCTCAAACGCTGGTTTTCACGGCTACCGCCAAACTCCAAATCTAGGCTTTAATTTGGCAGTCTTGCAGACTCTCACCACCTTGAAAGAAATTAATTGATCAGGGAAGCATACATTTTGTTTTCCTTCATAAAGTGGTGAGAGACCATGTGCCATTACTCCTGCGAACTAATACCAAAGTTGTAGACTCCATGAGTAAAACCGTTTTTAAAGGCAAGCGCCTGAATACAAAACACTGCTGCATCAAAGTGGTAGAAAATAATAAAGAAAAACCATGTAACAACCTTGCAAATTTGTTCATCATAGGCCTCATTCTTGAAAACTGAAGAAGAGGAAACTGATCTAGTAGAATGGATAATAATGCATTTTTGAGCAGACTATCTCCAAGTAACCACCTCCAAGTAAGCCTAGTAAGCCTAGGTAATCAAGAGTGTTAGCCAAGAAGCTAAAGAAATGCAAAAAGCTAAAGAAATGTATGTGGCCATCTGATCTTTATGTGGACAAATAAATTAAAGGGATGTCTAAAAACCTTATTATTGCTATATTATGAGTGGCACTCTATTGCACGCAAGCAATAAGGGGACAAAAAGCTGCACAAAACACATCAAAATTATATGTAGGAGTACAGTTACACTCATAATAACACTACTTGATAAAAAAAAATGCATAAAAAATGTTATAAGGGCTCAAATATATGAGGTCTCAAGTGTTAGAAAAAAAGACCTGCAAAGGGATTTAACAGAGAAAGAGAAAAAAGCTGTGTATACAGTGATGCTATGGTGTAAAGGGAGTCTGCGTAAAAGCAGACTGAAGTAAAAAAGTGAGTCATTGGAAACCTCATTTGCATATCTTACCCAGAATCCTTTGCTGCATTTGAAGCAATGTATCCAGAGGTTGTCTGTGGGAAAAAGCAAGCCTTCTGACTTGTTTAGATTTGTTAAATAATCTACAGAATGAGTTAACTTCTTTACATTTTGTGCTTAGTGGAGGATTTTAAACTCACTTTTCACCTCCCCATAATTTTAAATGTTGTTGTATTTCACCCAGAAATCAATGTCACCCAGTAGTGATTCAGATCTACTCCCGTTGATGAGTAGCAAAAAACACGAAACGGCTGTCTTGAGATGGTCTGAATCACTGTAACCTAAGATAAGCTTTAAAGCTTACAATGATATACAATGATATATATAGTATACAATGTATACAATACAATGATACAATACAATTATACTATGGTGCAAATGGAGTCTATGTAAAAGCAGACTGAAGTAAAAAAGTAATTGTGAACCTCATTAGCATATCATACCCATAATTCTTTGCTGTATTGGAAACAATGTATCCAGAGGTTTTCTGTGGGAAAAGCAAGCTTTCTGACTTGTTTAAATTTGTTAAATGATCTACACAGTTATTTTCTTTACACACACACACACACACACACACACATGCTAATATTTGTGGAGGGCACTGTGTATATATATATATATATATATATATATATATGTATATATATATATATATATATATATATATATATATATATATATATACATATACAGTATCTCACAAAAGTGAGTACACCCCTCACATTTTTGTAAATATTTTATTATATCTTTTCATGTGACAACACTGAAGAAATTACACTTTGCTACAATGTAAAGTAGTGAGTGTACAGCCTTTATAACAGTGAAAATTTGCTGTCCCCTCAAAATAACTCAACACACAGCCATTAATGTCTAAACCGTTGGCAACAAAAGTGAGTACACCCCTAAGTGGAAGTGTCCAAATTGGGCCCAATTAGCCATTTTCCCTCCCCGGTGTCATGTGACTCATTAGTGTTACAAGGGCTCAGGTGTGAATGGGGAGCAGGTGTGTTAAATTTGGTGTTATCGCTCTTACAATCTCTCATACTGGTCACAGGAAGTTCAACATGCCATCTCATGGCAAATAACTCTCTGAGGATCTGAAAAAAGAATTGTTGCTCTACATAAAGATGGCCTAGGCTATAAGAAGATTACCAAGACCCTGAAACTGAGCTGCAGCATGGTGGGCAAGACCATACAGCGGTTTCACAGGACAGGTTCCACTCAGAATAGGCCTCGCCATGGTCGACCAAAGTAGATGAGTATACATCCTCATCACAAAAAATAGGAGCGATCATTCTGTGTGCAGAATAATAGTTTCTTTATTGTCACAGGTAAAAAAGACCTCAGAGTCCATGAAACAGCTTCAAAGGTGAAGTGTGTCAGATTGGCTTACGCGTTTCGGCGTGAGCTGCAATCATAACCTGTACTATCTGGCACACTTCACCTATTTGAATGGTTAAAAGAACATTCATTGGTTTATTGACAAATCTAATTTTTTTTAGCATAAACACACCCTTAAACAATGTTAAATGTTGCCAAGGCTATCCAGTATGAACACAAAATCATATTGAAAACATATTTTAAACATCCTGCATGCAATGTAAAGTGACACAATTCATAAAAGTCAATACCCCTTAGAATAACGTGACCCTACCCCCCTCTATCAAAGAGAGTTAAGGCACCTCCTCGACAAAGGTGGTGAATTGGGGATCTTGGACAAAAATACCATAGAATATCTCTATGTGGAGCATCCTAGAATGCCTAGAATGCCTATCTTTCATCATTTGCCCATGGTCCACAAGTCGCTAATGGAAGTCCAGGGGAGGCCAATAGTCATCGGGATTGGCTCTCTTTCAGAAAAGCTTTCACAATGGCTAGATGAGGTCCTACTGGCCCATTGCTAAAAATTTACCCAGCTACCTTTGAGACACTAAGGCCTAGATTTAGAGTTCGGCGTTAGCCGTGAAAACCAGCGTTAGAGGCTCCTAACGCTGGTTTTAGGCTACCGCCGGTATTTGGAGTCACTCAAAATAGGGTCTAACGCTCACTTTTCAGCCGTGACTTTTCCATACCGCAGATCCCCTTATGTCAATTGCGTATCCTATCTTTTCAATGGGATCTTCCTAACGCCGGTATTTAGAGTCGTTTCTGAAGTGAGCGTTAGAGCTCTAACGACAAAACTCCAGCCGCAGGAAAAAAGCAGGAGTTAAGAGCTTTCTGGGCTAACGCTGGTTCATAAAGCTCTTAACTACTGTGCTCTAAAGTACACTAACACCCATAAACTACCTATGTACCCCTAAACCGAGGCCCCCCCACATCGCCGCAACGATTAAATTTTTTTAACCCCTAATCTGCCGACCGCCACCTACGTTATACTTATGTACCCCTAATCTGCTGCCCCTAACACCGCCGACCCCTGTATTATATTTATTAACCCCTAACCTGCCCCCCTCAACGTCGCCGCCAGCTACTTACAATAATTAACCCTAATCTGCCGACCGCAAAGCGCCGCCACCTACGTTATCCTTATGTACCCCTAATCTGCTGCCCCTAACACCGCCGACCCCTATATTATATTTATTAACTCCTAATCTGCCCCCCTCAACGTCGCCGACACCTGCCTACACTTATTAACCCCTAATCTGCCGAGCGAACCTGAGCGCTACTATAATAAAGTTATTAACCCCTAATCCGCCTCACTAACCCTATCATAAATAGTATTAACCCCTAATCTGCCCTCCCTAACATCGCCGACACCTAACTTCAATTATTAACCCCTAATCTGACGACCGGAGCTCACCGCTACTATAATAAATGGATTAACACCTAAAGCTAAGTCTAACCCTAACACTAACACCACCCTAACTTAAATATAATTTACATCTAACGAAATAAATTAACTCTTATTAAATAAATTATTCCTATTTAAAGCTAAATACTTACCTGTAAAATAAATCCTAATATAGCTACAATATAAATTATAATTATATTGTAGCTATTTTAGGATTAATATTTATTTTACAGGCAACGTTGTAATTATTTTAACCAGGTACAATAGCTATTAAATAGTTAAGAACTATTTAATAGTTACCTAGTTAAAATAAAAAAATTTAATTAATTTATTGATAGGGTAGTGTTAGGTTTAATTATAACTTAGGTTAGGACTTATTTTACAGGTAATTTTGTTATTATTTTAACTAGGTAACTATTAAATAGTTCTTAACTATTTAATAGCTATTGTACCTGGTTAAAATAATTACAAAGTTGCCTGTAAAATAAATATTAATCCTAAAATAGCTACAATGTAATTATAATTTATATTGTAGCTATATTAGGATTTATTTTACAGGTAAGTATTTAGCTTTAAATAGGAATAATTTATTTAATAAGAGTTAATTTATTTCGTTAGATGTAAATTATATTTA
Source organism: Bombina bombina (assembly GCF_027579735.1). NCBI lineage: Eukaryota > Metazoa > Chordata > Amphibia > Anura > Bombinatoridae > Bombina > Bombina bombina. The sequence continues at coordinate 1,131,203,885 of NC_069500.1, forward strand.
AGTTAGGGGGGTGTTAGTGTTAGGGTTAGACTTTAGGGGTTAATCCATTTATTATAGCAGCGATGAGCTCCGGTCGTCAGATTAGGGGTTAATAATTGAAGTTAGGTGTCGGCGATGTGAGGGAGGGCAGATTAGGGGTTAATACTATTTATGATAGGGTTAGTGAGGCGGATTAGGGGTTAATAACTTTATTATAGTAGCGCTCAGGTCCGCTGGGCAGATTAGGGGTTAATAAGTGTAGCCAGGTGTCGGCGACGTTGTGGGGGGCAGGTTAGGGGTTAATAAATATAATATAGGGGTCGGCGGTGTTAGGGGCAGCAGATTAGGGGTACATAGGGATAATGTAAGTTGCGTCGGTTTACGGAGCGGAAGATTAGGGGTTAATAATATAATGCAGGGGTCAGCGATAGCGGGGGCGGCAGATTAAGGGTTAATAAGTGTAAGGGTAGGGGTGTTTAGACTCGGGGTACATGTTAGAGTGTTAGGTGCAGACGTAGGAAGTGTTTCCCCATAGGAAACAATGGGGCTGCGTTAGGAGCTGAACGCTGCTTTTTTGCAGGTGTTAGGTTTTTTTTCAGCTCAAACAGCCCCATTGTTTCCTATGGGAGAATCATGCACGAGCACGTTTTTGAGGCTGGCCGCGTCCGTAAGCAACTCTGGTATCGAGAGTTGCATTTTCGGTAAAAATGCTCTACGCTCCTTTTTTGGAGCCTAACGCAGCATTTTTTTGGACTCTCGATACCAGAGTTAATTTTATGGTGCGGCCAGAAAAAAGCCTGCGTAGTGTTAACAGCCCATCTACCGCCAAACTCCAAATCTAGGCCTAAGTATGTCCTAAAGATAGTAGAGGGTGTAAGTTAGGATACCAAGTTAAGTTGGTTGACAATAGATGTAAGTTCACTTTATTCATCTCTACAACACAACCTTGGTCTAAAAGTGTTGAAACACTTTCTCTTTAACTATACTGATTTCACTACCTGCTTCCAAGAATATGTATTGGAAGTTGCAAGTTTTTTGCTAACCCATATGTTTTTTCAGTTTTGATGGTAAGGTTTATCTGCAAAGATGTGGGACAGTTATGGGAGCAAAATTTGCTCCATCCTATGCTAACATCTTCATGGAATGATGGGAGCTGTCCCACATCTTTGCAGATATTAATCCCTTTAGAACCAAGATTGATATATACAGATGTTATATCGACGACCTGCTTCAAGTGTGGCGTGGTGATGAAAAGTCTGCCCTTTCATTTGTAAGTTGGTTAAATACAAAACAAGGTAGGCTTGCAATTCACCCATGAGTTTCATTACCATTAATTTTTTGGATCTGAAATTAAAGGGATTACCTAATGGTAAGATTGAATCAGGGATGTATCACAAGCCAATCTTAGGAAATACACTATTGAGTGCTAAAATTTGTGCATGTACATGTACCCCATGTGGTGGCCAAGGGGCAATTTATATGCACAAAAAGGAATTGTACAGATAAGCGCCAATATGATTAAGAGGCCAATGAATTAAGCAGCAGACTCTTGGAAAGGGGTTACAAGAAATCTGTAGTTAATAGAGCCAGACAAGAGGTAGAGAAATTAGACAGGAGTATCCTACTGCGAGATAAAGATACCACAATGAATAAATCTTTTGATGACATTACATTTATTACCAATTACAGCGCACAATATAAAAAAGTGTGTAACATAATACGTAAACATTTTAAAGTACTAGTCGCTGCTGACCTATTGGTCCCTATAGTTGAAAAAGGCATGAGATGTGCCTATAAGAAAGCGAAGACATTAGGTAATTCGGTAGCACCATCAAAAGGGATCAAACCTAAACTGCCTACCTCTTCTTGGTTACAACATAAAGGCATGTTTAAATTTGGTAAATCGAGGTGCAAGTTATGTGAACATGCACTTCTAGGGAAGACATTTATATCTATGGTCACAGGGGAGAATGTTGAGATCCACAGTTGCCTTAATTGTACCTGCAACTTTGAGGTATACCTTATAATGTGTACTGTATGTTCTCAGTACGTGGGACTTACCACTAGGGATGTAAATTCCATATTAGAGAACATCTTTCTACTATACATATAGGTAAGGCCAAAACTCCCTTAGTACAGCATTTTGCCTATTTCCATAACAAGAGTTACCTTTACCTGGAACATTATTGAGAAAATTCCTTTAATAGGCAGAGGTGGGGATAAAACTAAACGGCTAGAACGCCAAGAAATGTTTTGAATATTTCGGTTAAAAACTAGGGTACCAACAGGACTTAACTCTGAATACAATTTGTGGTTTGGGTATGACCGAGATATGCGCTGAAAGCATATCTTGAGATAGGGTACCACCTTCCTCTAACGTTTGAAATAAATTGAGTAAATGTGGGGCCAGGATGTGTTTATATGTCTTATAGTACGTGTTTGAGAAGCCATCTGGGCCCGGACTTTTGCCGGTCGGCAGGTCTTTTATTGCTGTATAGACCTCTAGTAGGCTTATGGGACTTTCCATTATTTCGCGTTGTTCTGGGTGTAAGGTAGGTAGGTCTGCTTTGTTGATGTAATCTTGCATTTGTGTTAAGTGTTCCTGGGAGTCTTTTCTTTCAAGGTTATATAGTTTAGAGTAGTATTCCCTGAAATGATTAGCGATTCCCTCGCTGTCTAAGATATCTGTTTTGTCAGATGTTGTTATCTTATGTATCTGTGATTTTAACGTCTGAGTTTTTAAGGCTCTAGCTAAGAGTGAGCCAGCCCTGTTGCCTTCAAAGTAGAAGGTTTTCTTTAAGTGTAACGCTCGTCTCTGTGCTTCTTTTAACAATGTGTTGTTAAGTTCTAGCCTGGTGTCCGTTACCTGTTTAAGTAGTATATTATTCTTTGGGGAGTTTTTATGTGCTAATTCCAGGCAGGCTAGTTGAGTAGTCAGGTTATTTATTGTTTGGTTGTAGATTTTTTTCCTGTAAGTTGTATGTTTGATGCAGTGCCCCCTAATTACTGCCTTATGGGCTTCCCATAGCATGTGTGGTGAAGTGGTGGGAGTCATATTAATACTAAAGTATTCTTTTAAGGAGGCTTCTATTGCCTTTACTGTGTGTGGGGTGTGCATTAGGGAGTCGTCCAGTCTCCAAATAAATGGGGTGGTGGGGTGGTTGGGCCATTGTAGCTGTGTATTGACCATGGAGTGGTCCGACCATGGGGTCGGTTGGATGTCCGCATCTTTAAGTATAGATAGGTGGTTTCTGTTTATGAAGATGTAGTCAATTCTAGTGTACACTGACCAGGGGAAAGAGAAAAAGGTGTAATTGCGCTGTGTGGGGTGCTTCAATCTCCAAGTATCAAGTAAGCCTAAGTGTGTTAGAAATTTGAATACTAGATTAGGTGGTCTCGTTTGGGCTGTGGGTCTGTAAGAGGAGGCGTCGAATGAGGGATTTAGAGTAACATTTAAATCTCCTCCTAATATAAGAATTCCCGTCTTATGTTCTACAATTAAATTTTGTAATGTTTGGAAAAATTGAGCTTTTTTGCCATTAGGGGCATAAACATTGACTAACGTTACTGGTTGGTGGAACATGAGTCCCGTCAATATCAATATTCTGCCCTCATTGTCCGTTATCTGTTTATTGAGCTGGAATTGTATGTTTTTGTGGAAGAGGGTACATACCCCGTTTTTTTTTACTTTGTTTGAGCTATAATAGCCTGTTGTGAATTCCCTAGAGTGGAATTTAGGTTCTGACTCTTTTACAAAGTGTGTCTCTTGAAGAAATAAAATAGAGTTATTATGTTTGGCTAGGCTCCGCAATGCAATTGCTCTCTTCGTGGGTGAGTTGAGGCCTTTCGTGTTTTGTGAAATGATATTAACTATTGGGTTAGCCATGTTCTTGTGTGTATGTTGGAGAACAATATTTTCTTACCATTTGATAGTTCGGTCGTTTCGTGGGTTGCAGAGTTCTGTCAGCAAGGGTAGAAGAGAGACAGAAGATAACTACATAAGAGGGAGTTGTTTTCGGGTCTCCAAGAGAAGTGCGGAGAAAGAGAAGGAAATAGATGGTGGTTTCTAGATTGGAATAAATAAATAAAACATGTAAATATTTCAAACCATATAAAAGTAACATCCAATAACAACAATAACATTTTGAACAATATGATGTGTGAAGTTCTAGCATCACACACTTAGGAGGGGTGAGAGAAGGGGATGGGGTAACGGATACTTCCGATAAGCGGAGTATTAAAGACTAAAAAGGGTGTAGGGGGTAAGGCACCAAATATGCCAATCCAATCTTGATGTTGACTGTTATTAGGTCTTAGATTGGGTTGAATTCGGGGGCATGAATTCGTTAATTTAGGGGAGTTAAGGTGATAGGTGTAATGAGGGGGAGAGTCTCCCAATGCTTTCCGGTGTTTTAGTGCAAGTCTGCATAAAGTGTTAATATAACCAAATACTTATCAGTAGCTGAGTAAAAGTATGGCGGGGAGGTATCCCGCCCAGAGGCAAAGAAAAGCAAAGTGTCTCTTTCATGATGGTTCGCCGTCCATTTCTGTCTGGGCTTGTGGAGCAATAGTGGTGTTTCTTCTCTTGTTCGGTACTGTCATCCAGTCAGATCTTTGGTCTTGTGTGTTGGATTTTCTGTGGGCTGGTTTATCCGATATAAGGTCTTTAATAGAAGGCAAAGAGGGTTGAGGGATATCCAGCTGTTGACAAAATGTCTCTAGATCTTCTGGGTCTTTGTAGATATAGGTTTTATTGTTCTTGATGACTCTGATAGCAAATGGGAACCCCCATCTGTAGGGTATGTTTAATTCAGCCAGGTGTAGTGTAAGGTACCTGGCCTCCTTTCGTTTTGCTAATGTTAGGGGACTAAGATCAGCGAAAATCTGGATGGAGTCTTCTCCAAATCTGATTGGGGATTTTTTCCTTGCCGCCAACAGTATGTTCTCCTTGTCTGCAAATTTATGGCAGCATAGTATTATGTCTCTGGGTGGCCCAGTTGGTGGGGGTTTTGCCCTGAGGGCTCGGTGTGCTCTGTCTAGAATTATTGTGTCATCTTTGTTAAGTCCCAACAGAAATTTAAATAAATTTTGTAGGTATGAGGGGATTTGTGGTGGTAGAATTTCCTCCGGTACTCCTCTAATTCTCAAATTGTGGCATCTTCCTCTATTGTCGAGGTCTTCAACTTGCGATTGCAATTGTAAGATTGTGGTGTTTTGCTGTTGCAATGCGATGGTCATATCATCAGTGGTCTTTGTATTTTCCTCTGCTTGCTCTTCAAGATGGAGTACTCTGTGGCCCAGAGCGTTAATATCCCTTTTAACTTCGGCCAGACCATCTTTTATTGCTGTGCTGACTTGTACCATGAATGTGCTGAGGTCATTTTTAGTGAGGAGTAGATTCAGGTCTGCCCTTGTTATGGGAGCAGAATCATCTGTGTGTTCTGTGAGATCTGACATGTCCATTTGTGCAGTCTCTAACGATAATGCGTTTACACTGTCAAATGGTTTGAAAAAGGATTTTAGTTTCCCTCCACTGGGGGTTGTATTCTTCTGTGTCTTGTCTGACCTCGGTTTTCTGGCCGCCATATTGGTCTGGGTATGTGAAGCACGTAAGTGCGTTTAAAACAATGTAGAATCTTTGTATATTAAACTTCGAATTTGAATCTTGTCTCCTCTTTACCCCGGGTGTCTTTATTATTATGGGACTCTGTGCTTGTGCAGTAAGAAAAGAATAATAAGTGTAATTCTGTGCGAGCGCTTTATTCAGATCAGAATGTCCTTATATCCTGTATATAAAGCAATATTGTGTCGCAGTAGTCTTGCGATTAAAACTGTAAGGGTAATGCTTTTAGATAGTGGCCCCAGTAAAAGTTATCGAGGTCTGACTTACTTTCAGCTTGAGTCGTTACCGCTCTCCGGCTTGTGTTATCCAGAGGCCTTTTGTCAGATGCGTGTTCTGATAAGTTCAGGATTGGGGACCTGTTTTCTATATGAAACTCTTTACACTCGATTGCCCCTAGAAGCGCTTTTCAAGTTATGGCCTTCACACTCTCTGGTTTATCCGCCGCTGCAGTATTCTGGTCGCGGGATGTTACAAGCCGAGTTGGCGCTTCAGTGCGGCCTCCGTTGATGGTGCTTGTTTTCTTGCCTTCCCCGCTGTTTGCCGCTCAGGTTTTGGTACCGGAACCTTGTTCCCCTGTTCAGATTTTATAGGGCACCTTTCAATACCCAAATAAAGAGCATTTGCCCCTTCTTTATGTGATACATCAAGTGGATATGATCGGAGCTTTAGCTTTGTGCGACCATGTTCTTTCTCGGCCGGCTCCGCCCCCCCCTGAATACAATTTAATCAATTGCTGGCAGTAGTCAGAGTATACTTTATCCTATTCTTTATTGATTAGTTTTCTTTGTATATATTATAGTTTTCTGTTGTGTTTCTATTTCAATAGATCTATTATTTTGCACATCTACATATACAATATATAGTTGACATATGTTGTATGAATATTTATTATGAGGTTGTTTGCCCTAACCAGGGATGGAATTATTTATCTGTCTATGTGATCATTTTATGATATCTTGGTTTTGTTTTGAGTCAAGTCCTTTGGCTTTACCATTAGTTTACACATTGGCACTAACTTCCAGATCCAATGTGGATGTATTGTATATTTACCATACATATACATTTATTCATATGGTAATTTGTTTTTAACCCACAATGCATTATGGCATGGGGGCACACACACCAATCTATTTATATATATATATATATTATATTGTTTGATAATGTAGTAGTGAACAGGGATTTTAACAGGATGAGAACTTTGTATTTAATATATCAGTGTGGCTCAGTTTTGTGCTGCTCAGTGGATTGTTAAATTAAATTAATTTTATTTAACATCCTGCATGCTCTCTCTTTGCGATGCTATCGCACTGGTCTCATAAATAAATAAATACATATAAATATATTTAAATTTCGCAATCACATTACAAGATTGAGTGAAAATGTGCGTGCCCCTTATTCTAAGGGGTATTGACTTTTATGTATTGTGTCACTTTACATTGCATGCAGGATGTTTACAATATGTTTTCAATATGATTTTGTGTTCATACTGGATAGCACTGGCAACATTAACATTGTTTAAGGGTGTGTTTATGCAAAAAAAAAAAAAAAAATTGGTCGATTAACCAATGAATGTTCTTTTAACCATTCAGATAGGTGAAGTGCGCCAAATAGTACAGGCTATGATTATGGCTCACGCCAAAACGTGTAAGCCAATCTGACACACTTCACCCTTGAAGCTGTTCCATGGACTCTGAGGTCTTTTTAACCTGTGATAATAAAGAAACTTTTATTCTGCACACGGACTGATCGCTCCTATTTTTTGTGAAGTATCTTGTATTTGGCGAGAAGATTGGTTTGTGTACCGGGATTGCCGGCTTGCTCCCATTGGACTACACTTTACATGTGACTGCTCAACTGCGTGAGTGGTGAAGTACCCAAAAGAAGACGGACGTGGGCAAAAGGTGTAGCAGGCATAGTACTCCAAACGGACCACAGAGTTTGAAAATCACTGGTCTGTGAGTAGACTCGGTTGGAGCCGAGTTCCCTGTTATGAAAGCCTGAAAGTTCGGGTCTCTGGGGAGAAGGTGAGCAGCGTCCACATGTATATTGAGATGTGAATTCTCTTCTTTCTGGCAAGCTGTTATATATACCACATTTATTATAGTGGCTATTGAACATTGTATCATATTATCTGACAATTATACAGCTTTGCAGCACCATCCTGTGACTTTGCACATCCTCATCGTCATATTCAGAGGTTGTCTTTGGGAAATAGACATATGAGTGCTGCCAGCATTGCTGCAGAGGTTGAAGGGGTGGGGGGTCAACCTGTCAGTGCTCAGACCATACGCCGCACACTGCATCAAATTGGTCTGCATGGCTGTTGTCCCAGAAGGAAGCCTCTTCTAAAGATGATGCACAAGAAAGCCTGCAAACAGTTTGCTGAAGACAAGCAAACTAAGGACATGGATTAATGGAACCATGTCCTGTGGTCCAATGAGACCAAGATTAACTTATTTTTTTCAGATGGTGTCAAGCGTGTGTGGCAGCAATCAGGGGAGGAGTACAAAGACAAGTGTGTCTTGCCTACAGTCAAGCATGGTTTTGGGAGTGTCATGGTCTGGGCCTGCATGAGTGCTGCCGGCACTGGGGAGCTACAGTTCATTGAGTGAACCATGAATGCTAACATGTACTGTGACATACTGAAGCAGAGCTTCAGAGACTGGGCCGCAGGGCAGTATTCCAACACTATAACAACCCCAAACACACCTCCAAGATGACCACTGCCTTTCTAAAGAAGCTGAGGGTAAAGGTGATGTATTGGCCAAGCATGTCTCCAGACCTAAACCCTATTCAGCATCTGTGGGGTATCCTCAAATGGAAGGTGGGGGACTAACATCCACCAGCTCCGTGATGTCATCATGGAGGAGTGGAAGAGGACTCCAGTGGCAACCTGTGAAGCTTTGGTGAACTCCATGCCCAAGAGGGTTAAGGCAGTGCTGGAAAAAAATGGTAGCCACACAAAATATTGACACTTTGGGCCCAATTTGGACATTTGCAAAGGGATGTACTCACTTTTGTTGCCAACGGTTCAGACACTTTAATGGCTGTGTGTTGGATTATTTTGAGGGGACGGCAAATTTACACTGTCATACAGGCTGTACGCTCAGTACTTTACATTGCAGCAAAGTGTCATTTCTTCAGTGTTGTCACATGAAAAGATATAATAAAATATTTACAAAAATGTGAGGGGTGTACTCACTTTTGTGGGATACTGTATATATATACAGGCAGTGCAGAATTATTAGGCAAATGAGTATTTTGACCACATCATCCTCTTTATGCATGTTGTCTTACTCCAAGCTGTATAGGCTCGAAAGCCTACTACCAATTAAGCATATTAGGTGATGTGCATCTCTGTAATGAGAAGGGGTGTGGTCTAATTACATCAACACCCTATATCAGGTGTGCATAATTATTAGGCAACTTTCTTTCCTTTGGCAAAATGGGTCAAAAGAAGGACTTGACAGGCTCAGAAAAGTCAAAAATAGTGAGATATCTTGCAGAGGGATGCAGCACTCTTAAAATTGCAAAGCTTCTGAAGCGTGATCATCGAACAATCAAGCGTTTCATTCAAAATAGTCAACAGGGTTGCAAGAAGTGTGTGGAAAAACCAAGGCACAAAATAACTGCCCATGAACTGAGAAAAGTCAAGCGTGCAGCTGCCAAGATGCCACTTGCCACCAGTTTGGCCATATTTCAGAGCTGCAACATCACTGGAGTGCCCAAAAGCACAAGGTGTGCAATACTCAGAGACATGGCCAAGGTAAGAAAGGCTGAAAGACGACCACCACTGAACAAGACACACAAGCTGAAACGTCAAGACTGGGCCAAGAAATATCTCAAGACTGATTTTTCTAAGGTTTTATGGACTGATGAAATGAGAGTGAGTCTTGATGGGCCAGATGGATGGGCCCGTGGCTGGATTGGTAAAGGGCAGAGAACTCCAGTCCGACTCAGACGCCAGCAAGGTGGAGGTGGAGTACTGGTTTGGGCTGGTATCATCAAAGATGAGCTTGTGGGGCCTTTTCGGGTTGAGGATGGAGTCAAGCTCAACTCCCAGTCCTACTGCCAGTTTCTGGAAGACACCTTCTTCAAGCAGTGATACAGGAAGAAGTCTGCATCCTTCAAGAAAAACATGATTTTCATGCAGGACAATGCTCCATCACACGCGTCCAAGTACTCCACAGCGTGGCTGGCAAGAAAGGGTATAAAAGAAGAAAATCTAATGACATGGCCTCCTTGTTCACCTGATCTGAACCCCATTGAGAACCTGTGGTCCATCATCAAATGTGAGATTTACAAGGAGGGAAAACAGTACACCTCTCTGAACAGTGTCTGGGAGGCTGTGGTTGCTGCTGCACGCAATGTTGATGGTGAACAAATCAAAACACTGACAGAATCCATGGATGGCAGGCTTTTGAGTGTCCTTGCAAAGAAAGGTGGCTATATTGGTCACTGATTTGTTTTTGTTTTGTTTTTGAATGTCAGAAATCTATATTTGTGAATGTTGAGATGTTATATTGGTTTCACTGGTAAAAATAAATAATTGAAATGGGTATATATTTGTTTTTTGTTAAGTTGCCTAATAATTATGCACAGTAATAGTCACCTGCACACACAGATATCCCCCTAAAATAGCTATAACTAAAAACAAACTAAAAACTACTTCCAAAACTATTCAGCTTTGATATTAATGAGTTTTTTGGGTTCATTGAGAACATGGTTGTTGTTCAATAATAAAATTAATCCTCAAAAATACAACTTGCCTAATAATTCTGCACTCCCTCTCTATATATATATATATATATATATATATATATATATATATATAGTGCCCTCCACAAATATTAGCACCCTAGGTATGAGCAACAAAGGCTGTGAAAAATTGTCTGTATTGTTTAACCTTTAATCTTTTGTTAAAAAATACACAAAAATACTCTGCTCCCATAGATATAAAACTATTGCAAACACAACACAGGTTTATAAGAAAAAAAAATCTTTGTTAAATATATGTGTCGTACAATTATTGGCACACTTTTAGTCAATAAAAACACAAGAGTTGTAACTCCCTTCAAGCACTTCATAGACCAGCAGACATCCAAAAAGAAAAGCCCTCTGATGGCGATTTAAAAAAGTACAGAAATAATAGAACACAGATGTTGCACTAAAAACGTAGTATATATTACTAGATTATGCTAACATCAATATAAATAAAATGATACAACAATATAAATAAAATGATACAGTGTAATAAAGTACAATATTTGATTTATTATCTCAATTAAAAGAATAGATACAATAATGTTAAATAACAACCGGTGGTAAAAAATATCTTAAAAAAAACATATACATATAAAAAAATAGTCCACAGATAAATGGCTCAAATGTGGTCAAAAAGAATAGCAGCAGAGAAACTTTCAAAAAAGCGATTAATGTCCAGGTCGAACAATGCACAGGCTTGTATAGGTATAAAGCAGGCACATTTTAAAATAGGCTCAAAAATTCCATATAAAATTTTAAAAGACACGTGTTATAGATTACATGCTATTACGTTACCAGTGTGGAACTAGCAGCAAAACCTCCTTCGTTCAGCTACGACCTTCCCCCGTGATTCGCCTCTTAACTTCAAGGCTGGGTTACAGATCTACCTCTTAGGTGTCCGGTCGTCCTTATACGAGTCTGCTGGAGTGTCCCAAACCTTCCTTTGCGTATAGCGGTTACTCTTACTTCCGCTTTATGCGGTCACGTGGTCTGTTAAGCCAATCGGGTGTGTAGTTCACACACTGTCAGCCAGGAATGGAGCATTTTTCAAAATAATCAGAGCGCTTTGGCTATAGAAAGCCTTTGATTCCAAGCACAAAGTAATAGTCATCTACGTGTTTTAGCCTTTCACAATGGCCTTTATCAAGATGATCTATGAGTTTCCTGTTCCACCTTTTAAGGCACTTACAGTTTCCTGCTATGCATTCAAGCCTCATCAATAGATTTCAACAGCCAGTTTTTGTGACACATCCAATGTTCTCAAATTTCACTGGATTCAGAATTTCAGTTGCAGTGTCGATATAACAATCGGATAAAACATATACTTGTATAATAATATATATATAAAAATATATAGAAGAAAATAGAAATATATAAATATGCCACCTAGCACATAAAAGAATTATGAACAATAGTTTAAGATCATATTGTTAAAGCCATAGAATTAAAAAGATCAATAGAAAATTTTCATCATATTATTAAAACTTATTTGTGAGGGAGAGGGATAGCCTACATCTAAAACTAATGTGAACACATATGTTTAAGATCCTCTATTACCTATCACTCTTCATCAAATGACGATATCTATCAATGTTTAAAACTTATTGTTAAAAAAGTTAAACAATTTTAAATGATGTAACCAACGTTAATAAATATATCATTCATAAATAAATGAATAAACTAGTGGATAAAAGGTTTGAGGTCCAGTTCTACATTGAATCTCTCAGGTACAATTGATCCAAAGTTATAAATTTGTTCTACTTCATTAAAATCACCCCCTCTTATATCTTTTTTGAATTTTTTCAGAGAGCCTGTAATGTACAAGAATGTGTAATCTACATTCTTCAATGCCCTTGTAACAAGCAATATTTTGGACAAACTGAAAGGAAATTGAGGGATAGACTCAGGGTTTTAAAGGACATTATGTAACAAAACACTTCAAGGAAGCCCATGGTGGAAATGCAAAGGGTCTCCATTGTTGGGGTATCAAAAAAGTAAAAAAAGATATAAAAGGGGGTGATTTTGAACAAATGATACTTTATAATGAAGCAGAACAAATTTATAACTTTGGATCAATTGTACCTGAGGGACTCAATGTAGAACTGGACCTCAACCCTTTTATCAACTAGTGTATTCATTCATTTATGAATTATATATTTATTAACGTTAATTACATAATTTAACATTTTTTTTACTTTTTTAGCGATTAGTTTTAAACATTGATAGATATTGTCATTTGATGAAGAGTGATAGGTAATAGAGGATCTTAAACATATGTGTTCACATTAGTTTTAGATGTAGGCTATCCCTCTCCCTCACAAAAAAGTTTTAATAATATGATGAAAATTTTCTATTGATCTTTTTAATTCTATGGTTTTAATAATATGATCTTAAATGATTGTTCATAATTCTTTTATGTGCTAGGTGCCATATTTATATATTTCTATTTTCTTCTATATATTTTTATTTATATATTATTATACAAGTATAATATGTTTTATCTGACTGTTATATTGACACTACAGCTGAAATTCTTGAGAACATTGGATGTGTCACGAAACTGCCAGTTAAAATTTATTAACCAGGCTTGATTGGATAGCAGGAAATTACAAATGCCTTAAAATGCGGAACAGGAAACGCATAGATCATCTTGATAAAGGCCATTGTGATAGGCTAAAACACGTACATGACTACTACTTTGTGCTTGGAATCAAAGGCTTTCTATAACCAAAGCGCTCTGTTTATTTTGAAAAAATGCTCCATTCCTGGCTGACAGTGTGTGAACTACACACCCGATTGGCTTAACAGACCACATGACCGCATAAAGCGGAAGTAAGAGTAACCGCTATACGCAAAGGTAGGTTTGGGACACTCCAGCAGACTCGTATAAGGACGACCGGACACCTAAGAGGTAGATCTGTAACCCAGCCTTGAAGTTAAGAGGTGAATCACGGGGGAAGGTCATAGCTGAACGAAGGAGGTTTTGCTGCTAGTTCCACACTGGTAATGTAATAGCGTGCAATCTATAACACGTGTCTTTTAAAATTGTATATGGAATTTTTGAGCCTATTTTAAAATGTGCCTGCTTTATACCTATACAAGAATGTGCATTGTTCGACCTGGATATTAATCACTTTTTTGGAAGTTTCTCTGCTGCTATTCTTTTTGACCACTTTTGAGCCATTTATCTGTGGACTATTTTTTGATATTTATATGTATTTTTTTCCACAAGTGGTTATTTAATATTATTGCATCTATTTCTGTAATTGAGATAATAAATCAAATATTGTACTTTATTACACTGTATCATTTTATTTATATTGTTCTTTCATTTTATTTATATTGATGTAAGCAGTTGATGTAAGCATTTAGCATAATCTAGTAATATATACTGACAGTAAAATATATCAAGCTTTTTAGCGCAACAGCTGTGTTTTATTATTTCTACACTTTTTTAGTCAATACTTTGGGTTACCTCCTTTTGCCAAGAGAACAGCTCTGAATCTTGTCCTATAATGCCTAATGAGGTTGGAGAAGACATGGCAAGGGATCAGAGACTATTCCTCCATACAGAATCTCTCCAGATCCTTCAAATTTTGAGGTTTACGCTGGTGGGCTTTCCTCTTCAGTTCACCCCACAGGTTTTCTTTGAAGTTCTAGTCAGGGGACTGGGATGGCTATGGCAGGACCTTGATTTTGTGGTCATTAAACCATGTTTGTGTTGATTTTGATGTATGTTTTGGATAATTGTCCTGCTGGAAGATTCAATATCTAATAGAGTCCATGATGCCATGTTTCCTAACAAAATGTCCAGGTCCTCTGATAGAAAAACAGCCCCAAAACATTAAAGAGCCACCACCATATTTCACCGTGGGTATAGGGTACATTTCCATATGGCTACCTCTCTGTGTGCACCAAAACCCACCTCTGGTGTTTATCTCCAGAAAGCTCTATTTTGGGTTCATCTGACCAAAGAGCCCAATCCCATTTAAAGTTCCAGTAGTGTCTGGCAAACTGAAGATGCTTGAGTTTGTTTTTGGATGAGAGTAAAGGCTTTTTTCTTGAAAACCTTTCAAACAACTTGTGGTGATGTAGGTGATGTCAAAATATAGTTTTAGAGACTTTCTGACCCCAAAACGCACTTTTGCAATTATCCAGCCATGATCCTTGGAGATATTTTGGCTACTCAAACCATCCTCTTCACAGTGTGTTGAGACAATGTAGACGCATGTCCTCTTCCAGGTTGATTCATAACATTTCCAGTTGAACTTCTTAATTATTGCACTGATGGTGGAAATGGACATTTTCAATGCTTTTGCTATTTTCTTATAACCACTTCCCATGTTATGAAGCTCAACAACCTTTTGCTGCACCACACAGCTAAATTACTTGATCTTACTCATTGTGATAAATGTCTAACTAACTGTCTTTCACATATCTCATCTTGGATGTCCTCTCACTACCTTAAGCTAAATCTCTCCAAAACGGAACTCCTTATTTTCCCCCCTTCTTCCAAAATCTCCACGCCCAATTTTCTATAACTGATAATAATTCCATTATTACCCCTACCCTGCATGCCCGATGTCTTAGGGTCACACTTGACTCAGACCTTTCTTTCACTCCTCACATTCTGTCCTTGGCTAAAGCCTGCCGCTTCCACCTTAAAAACATCTCTAAAATTAGACATTTCCTTACACAAGACACAACTAAGATTTTAATCCACTCTCTCATCCTTTCCCACCTCGACTACTGCAACTCCATCCTCTCTGGTCTCCCTAGCTGCTGCCTAGCTTCTTTACAATTCATAATTAATGCCTCTGCCAGACTCATCATCCTTACACATCGCTCTTCATCTGCTGCTCCTCTCTGCCAATCCCTTCACTGGCTTCCTCTTGCATCCAGGATTAAACACAAAATCCTCACTCTGACATAAAAAGCCCTCAACTGCACTGCTCTCCCCTACATTTCAGACCTTGTCTCCAGATACTCTCCCTCCTGTCCCCTTTGCTCTGCTCACAATCTCCTACTCTCCTCCTCTCTTGTTACTTCCTCACATTCCCATTTACAGGACTTCTCCAGACTGGCCCCTATCCTGTAGAACTCCCTGCCTTGCTCCACAAGACTCTGCCCTAGTTTTAACAGCTTTAAGCGCTACCTAAAGACTCTACTATTCAGGGATGCATACAACCAACATTAACCTTTCCTAGCTCAATTACTTTCCCCTTGAACCCCTTAGAATGTGAGCCTATGATCCCAGCTGTTTGCAGATCGCCTTCATAAGAGCTGACTACAACAGTGCAACTGTCCGCAGGGCCCTCTACCCATTTGATCCCTATAAATGTTATCCTGTATACCAACTATGTTTATAGCGCTGCGGAATCTGTTGGCACTCTACAAATACCTGTTAATAATAATAATAATAATAAAAAAAGAATTTGGCCTATTTGTTACCTCATATTTATACCCCTGTGAAACAGGAAGTTGTGGTTGAAGAATTTCCTGTTTCTTGTCACCTAGGTGTACTAAAAATGTAAAAGATCAATGGGAATATCCTTAAAAAATATTTTTCTCATATGAATTGATAGGGGTGCCAATAGCTGTGGCACACATATATTTAACAATTATATTTTTATTGGATAATCCTGTGTTGTGTTTGTCATTGTTTGATATTGATGTATTTTTTAAACAAAAGATCAAAAGGTTAAATAATAAAGACAAATGTTCACAACCTTATTTGTTTGTATTTTCCAAGGGTGCCAATGTTAGTGGAGGGCACTATATATATACTGTATATATGGTTATATGTGTGTACTTATGTATTTATATATTTATATGTGCAGATATGTATTTACAGATATATTTACTCATATAAACACGTAAATACATATGTACACATACACACACACACACACATATATATATATATATATATATATATATATATATATATATATATACTCTGACAAAGAAAACTTGGATCTTTGAAATGCGTAAGGTTTGTGGTGGGCATCCCGGTTTCACCTTGCTAATTGCAGACGTAGAATTTCTTTTCAAGATTTTTAAACCGTGTACTTACCTCATTGGATTAAGGTCTTTTGATGTAAGGAGCCGATGGTATTTGTATTACCTCTTTAATAAATGGTAATGCACTATTAGTGTGTATTTCTGTTTTTTTCTCTCCCCCATTGGGAAGCACCAGCTGTATATGCTATTTTAATGTGGAGAACAGACTCTCCAGCCCCATTTCATTTAAAGGCATTTTTTACAGGCAAAAAAAATTTTTTGCAGCAGAAATATAAGTCAATATTATTGTGAGATGTTAATCCCAATTTTATTTTTAACTATGTAAGTATATTTAGCAGATGGAAGTATATTTGTTTTTGCAGCTCAAATATAAGCCAATATTATTGCGAGATGTCTATCCCAATCTTATTAGAAGCTATGTAAGTATATTTGGCAGACAGAAGCATATATAAATATGCCATGAAAGAGTGGACTTAAGTGGTTGGATGTGCACCAATACTTTTTGTTGTTTTGTAATTGTTTTGGTCACTTTGGTAGCACTCCCACAATATGTGTGTTAAGATTAAACAGTCCTTTTTGTGGTGTGCTTAACCAAAAAAACCTTTGTTGTATCTTTTGAATAGGGAGCTGACCAAATCCCTCCCCTTTGGTTAATGCACGCCACCCAGCCCAGGTGTGTTCCAGATAATGTAATTGTGATATACTTAATAAGCTAAAAAGCTTCACACTGTGTAGACATGACTTGCTGCAGTGTGGAAACTGGTTAGTGTTAGGACCAGTCTACTATGGGACACCTTGTAAGCGGTGACTGGCTTAGCAGAATATGATCATATTGTGTGACTAAGATCTCATTTCATTTAAAGGCATTTTTTACAGAATTTTTTTTTTTTGCAGCATAAATATAAGTCAATATTATTGCGAGATGTTAATCCCAATTTTATTTGAACTATGTAAGTATATTTAGCAGATAGAAGTATATTTGTTTTTGCAACTCAAATATAAGCTAAAATATTATTGAAAGATGTTTATCCCAATCTTATTAGAAGCTATGTAAGTATATTTGGCAGACAGAAGCATATACAAATATGCCATGAAAGAGTGGACTTAAGTGATGTGCACCAATACTTTTTGTTGTTTTGTAATTGTTTTGGTCACTTTGGTAGCACTCCCACAATATGTGTGTTAAGATTAAACAGTCATTTTGTGGTGTGCTTAACCAAAAAAAACCTTTGTTGTATGTATATATATATATATATATATATATATATATATATATATATATATAAAAAGAGAGAAGCGCTCAACCTGGGAACGAACAATAGCATAATAGCTTGTTCTATGGCTAGTTACCAGCCTAGAAGCAGCCTCTTTTTGCTCAATATGTGCATTTTACAGAGAAGAACTTTCCTGTAGCATATCAGTCTGATCCTGACTTAACAGTACAGTACAGTCCAGCCCCAAAATACCAGGCAATTCCTCTCTGAACGAGAGAAACTGCAAAACCCCAGATGTACATTTCGTAATTCTTTTATTAGAAAAATAATCATATATGCATATATACAAAATAAAATCATAATAACAAATGCAAACAAAATATCTCTTGTTACAAAACTGAAATATTGACCCAAATTTTTGTCATTAGAAAAAAAAAAAAAAATGCAAACATTAAACTTAAATAATCACACAAAATAAAATTAAACATATTTCAAATACAGACAAAAACAAACTGGAGGGAAAAAACAACAACTAAATAATCCAATCATTCCACTTCTTTGTCTTCCAGATGCTTTCAGAATCTAATTCCCCATATCGCCTCCTATCAAAAGAAAAATACAAAAACAACTTCCCACTGATCATACCCACACAATTACCTACAGTAACTACCTCTTTCTTAAAAATCAAAATATTACGCACATCCCACAACACCTCCTTCACACAACATGCCAACAACCATATCAATCTTGCTTTCTCCTTTTCCAATTCCACACCACTTCCACACAAACCATACATCATCATATTAAAAGTAAAAAATTGCACTCCAGTCAAACCCTTAATCACCCTTTTCAAACTTCTCCATACATCCCTAGCATACTCACAATTCCAAAACAAATGAATAACACTCTCGCTTTGAAAACAACCATCTCTAGGACACACTTCTGAAGCCACTAAACAACGCATTCTCTGAAAATCCCTTGTTGGCAAACACTTATGCACACTCATCCAACTAATATCTTTCTGCCTATTCATCAAATACTTATTACACACATTATTCCATACCAACACACATTCATTTTCATTCAAACCCCCAATCAACTCAAGACCTTCCTTCTTCTCCAACATTTTCAACACCATTCTGTTTGCACACCACATCTCCCTACTAACATTCTCCAAACCATATATTTTAATCCAACATTCCCCCCTTACATAAAACCACGGAACAGCAAAACATACCGGTTTCTTTCTATCAATCTCAAATAAAACATATCGTCTTAAAACATTTCCACAAGCATACTTTACCATACAACCAGCCATGCTATCCTTACCACTCAGAACCACACACCTACTAACATATTTCACAGCCATAAATCTCTCCACATTTGGAAAACCCTTACTACCAACATTCTTACTCTTAACAACAACATCTCTTTTCAAACGCTCCATACCAGAACTCCAGAAAAAAGAAAACAACACTCTCAAAATTCTCCGAAAAATCCTCTCAGGTGGTGGAAAAACTAACGCCAAATATAACATAATAGGGATCAAAACCGATTTAATAACTAACATTTTTCCTTCCAAAGATAAAGTCCTTAAAGACCAAAACTGAAGTTTTCTACTCACTTTATCAAAAACATTCTCCCAACTTTCCAAGCCTTTCAAATCCACATCAAATTTCACACCCAACACCTCAATTGCACCTTCAGTCACAGGCCATCCACAGGAATCAATCTCCCTATCATTACCAAAAACTTTAACTTTACACTTATTCTAATTAACTCTGAAACCACTTGCCATACAAAAACATTCAACTAAAGTTTTCACCCTCCTCAAACCAGTCTCACATACCACACTCACATCATCCATATACCCAATCACTTTTAAACACCTTCCATTACTACCAGGAACACTCACACCTCTAACTAATTTATCCTTCCTCAAACTAGTTAATAATGGCTCAATGACACATACAAATAACACAGGAGACAAAGGACATCCTTGACGCACTCCAGATTTAACACAAAATTCCTCAGTCAAAAAACCATTAACCTGGACTTGACTCACAATATCACTATACAAACATTTAAACCATCCAATAATCTTACCAGAAAAACCTAAACGTTCTAAAACATGAAACATAAAATCATGCACTACCCTATCATACGCTTTTTCAAAATCCACAATAGCAACAGCAACACACCTCATCCTCTCCCTCACATACCACAGTACATCACGTAGTAACAACAAACTTTCAGAAATCTGATGCCCAGGAACAGCACACACTTGCTCTTCACCCACAACCTTACCAATCGCTCCACGCATTCTATTTGCCAACACCTTTGCAATAACCTTATAGTCAACATTCAACAACGTAATCGGCCTCCAATTCCTCAATTCTCTCTTATCACCCTTTTTAAATAACAAAACAATCAAACCTTTCCTCATTGAAACAGGCAAAACATTCATTCTAAAAACAAACTTACAAACATCCAACATATCAACCCCAATCAAATTCCAAAAACAAGTATAAAATTCAACAGGCAAACCATCACAACCAGGTACGTTCCCATTCTTAAAACTCCTAACAACCTCTGCAATCTCATCCAAACTTAGATCCCTTTCTAACAAATCATTATCATATTTTTCCAACTTAACCTCAATGTTTTCCAACAACTCATTTTCCAATAAAATATATCTTGTTTTTTCTTTATACAACTCACTGTAAAACTCATGAACTTCACGCAAAACACCATCCGTACCATTAACTTCACACTCAACCTTATCAAAAACACTAACAAAACCAGTCTTTCCTTCAAAAGCTTTCTTAAAAAAATATTTACTACAAGACTCATCCTTTTCCATTTTTTCCAATCTTGCCATAAAAACAATTTTCTTTCCTTTTTCATGCATACACTTTTTAATTATCTTTCTTGCTTCAGCAATTTCCTCATGCAGATCAATACCACAATTTCTCAATTCATACAAATACAACAACCTCAGATACCATTTATCATACAACTCCCTTTCCATTCTAACTTTCTCACAGCCTTTCTTAATAAAAAACCTCTTTATTTCCACCTTCAACCATTCCCACCACATAAGCACATTACTAAAATCACATTTTCTTTCACGCCACCTTTCATACATCCAAACAAACTGACGCTTAAACTTTTCATCTAACAAATCCACATTCAGTTTCCAAACACCCTTACCATACTTGATCTTCAAATCACAATTCACCTTACACATCAAAAGGGCATGATCCGTAAAGGGCATCCGCTTTAAAGAAAAATCATCAACACATAAAAATTTAGGTAAAAAACAAAAATCAATTTGAGATTTTATCCCACCACTATCACTAAAGAAAGTAAAACCCTCCCCTGAAAAAGAAAAAGACCCAAAGGCATCCTTCAAACCGAAAGATTTAAGCAAATCAAGTAAAAACTTTCCTGAGCTATCCACCCTACAATCACTCCCACCCTCTCTGTCCCCATTCTTAATAATACAATTAAAATCCCCAACCAAAAAAGTTGGCTCTCGACCTGGCAGAAAAAACTTTAAAGTTTCAAAATCAAGCAAACGTTCTACCCTATTTGGAGAAGCATATACATTAAACAAACGAAAAACAGTCCCACAAAAACTAAAACTAACCAAAAGTACCCGACCTGGGACAATATGAACTACATTAAGGATAGAAAAACTAAACCCCTTAAACAAAACTCCCACCCCCCCCATTCCTATCAGAAGAACAAGACCATACTTTAGGACCATATTCCCAGTCAGCACATTTAGGATGTTCAGAGAGACCACATTCCTGCAAACAAAAAATATTAGCAGAACATACAGATAATAATTTAAAAATTGCAGCTCTCCTTGCTATAGTTGTCATACACCTGACATTAAGGGAAGAAATGGTCAGAAACATCACAAAAATAAATTAAAGAAAAACAAAAAAAGAAATAACATCAAGACTTCTTCTTTCCTTTCTTTTTCTTAGGACTCAAAGGAGATTCTTTAAATCTGCCTCTGTGACGTTCCGACCTCCTAGGCTCCCCCTTGCCAGCCTTATAACCAGTAACTTCAGCAAGTTGGTTCACATCTCTTTTATCTAGATAACCAACAGAAGAGGCATCAGAAAAGTCACCTATACACTGGCTTGAGTCAGAAGGAACGTCTTTAGTAGAGACAGAAGGAAACTCTGAAATTAAAGAGTCAGCATCACTTGTAGTATCTGGATCTGCACCCTTAACTACTGGAAGATTCAAATCAGGACTTTCCCATCCATCAGAATCCACATCTATTTTTCGCTTGGAGGCAGATTTTTTCCCTTCAGTGTCCATATCCTCCTCAGAACTAGAGGACACAACAGCAGACCAATCAATGTTCTCCCCTTCACCAAGAACAGCATCAGGAGCAGCATCACAAGATGACTCAGTGAAGGAAAAATTATCTGTCCCAGGAACAGCAACAGTATCATCCACAGAATTGGGCAACAGGGCTTCAAGAACATGTGAAGCAACTATCACATTAGATGTAGCAAGATCCACCTCCTGAAGATGAGATTGGGCTTCCTCTACCTTCTCAACCACAGGAACCACCAAAGGAACATCAGACACCTCTCCAACAGGGACCCCAACTTCAGATTTCTTACACAAAAGAGGTAATATAGAGTTCAATGCCTCATCAGAGACCTCCTCCTCATTGACAGATGGCTCAACTGCAACTGAAGATGGGTTTTTTTGCAACATCAGCATAGGAAGGCTTCACTCTATCAAGCCCTTGAAACATCTTCAAAGGACACATCCTGCACAGATGACTTGAAGAACCACACAGGTCACAGGTCCGGCGTTTACTACAGTGGGCAACAAGCTGATCCTCCTCACCGCAATTTTGACATCTGGCACCTGGGCAATTTTCAGCAATGTGACCAAACAGGTTGCAACTACGGCAAAAAAGAGGCATGTCATCATAGTATAGGAAACCTCTATTTCCACCAATGGCGAAAGTCTGTGGAGGGTGTTTCTTTCCACCAATACCTAATTCATCTGGCACAAACCGCACCCAGAACCTGCGCTTTCCATTGAAAGTCCCAAACTGATTCTTCAGCTTGCTACATACTTGAACATCATCAAAGTAGCGACAAAGAAACAGACGAATTTCCACATAAGTGACCCAAGGGTTGTACATATGTACTGTCACCGGGATTCTTCTCTCCCTCTGCACACAGGCAACAAATTTCATGCCAACCAACTCTGGAGAATCAGCCATATCAATAGTCCGTTGATAGCAGGTCTGTAAATAATGCTCATCGGTGAAAGCCAAATCAAAAATCCCTCTTGAAGGGAATGACTGAACACAATGCAAACTTGCTCTTGGCATCTTCAAAACACCCTCCAAAACCACCTGCTGGACATGAGCCAAACCAATCTTCTCTCAAAAGTCCTCAGAAATCAACACCCGAAGTGCATGGGGAATATTTGGCACATTGGTAGCCATATTTGCCCTATTGCCTCTTTAGGCTGGATTTCAGAGCGCCCCCCCAAAAGCAGCATGTGGCTGAAGTCCAGGGACGATGCCAAAAGGCCAAGGGGATGGCCCTACTACCCAGTTGTTCTACGCCTAAGGAGTAGCCACCCCCCCAATAGCAGCAGGAGCCCAAACCCCAAAGGGAAAGGACCCCAGGCCGAAGGAGCAGGTCTCCAGACAGCAAACCAAGACCAAGACCAAGCACAGAAAACTGCACTTGATCCAAGCAAAAGGCCCGAGAAGCAACCTCAGCTGATCATTTCGGCCTATTGTGGGCCTCGTCAGTGAGGTGCAGCCATATCCCTCTAGGCACACTGAGCAACAGGTCCACGTCTGGATTCCCGCATCACACTTAGGGAGACTTCCCTAAGTGTCATAATTTGCATAAATAAAAAGAGAGAAGCGCTCAACCTGGGAACAAACAATAGCATAATAGCTTGTTCTATGGCTAGTTACCACCCTAGAAGCAGCCTGAGGAAACGGCGCATGAGCCGAGAAACGCGTTGCATTTACAGGGGGCTTGACTGTATGCCCCTAGTTCACTCCTTTGTATATGTATTTTAATTTGTTTTTAATAAATTGAACTTTTTAATTTTTAAAAAATACTCTTGTGAGTGATTTTACCTGCCTGCACCTGCTTGGAGTGGAACCTAACACACTGAAGTCTGCCACTTTTGGATATTGCATCCTAAGGAAAAGTCCCTTGGTGGCGAGCTGACACACCTTACCATAATATGCCAGCTTGCTCCTACTAGCACATAAGTGTGCTCATCTAATATTGAGGACACGTGACATCCCACTATCCAAAGAGAGAAAAAATACTCAGAGAGCCCAAGATTACATTGCTATAAAGGTCATTCAAGACATTTATCAAGATACCAACAAAGAGGGAGCCTAAGGATCATCCTTGCTTGAGTAAGAGAGTCCAGAATTCCCATTCCCACGGACAGGCAAATTCCAGGAATTTCTCTCAACATCCAAGAAACCCCTTGCTGATCACTTACCTCATAGGATTGAGGTTTGCTCTGAATATGGGACATCCAAGCTTCTGAAAGAAGAAGAAATTTACAGAGTGTCCAGGATTGTCATTTCATAAACAAGCTCCTCCAAAATCATTAGTACTCCAACAAATACCATAGAGAGAACCAGAGGATCATTCTTGCCTTCGTGAGAGAGTCCAGGATCTCCATTTCTACGGATCAACAGACACTAGGAGATTACCAAGGGAGCATACAGTTTCCCAGAGATCATCTATACCCCACCGCTGATCACTTACCTCATAGGATTGAGGTTGGCTCTGGTAAGCGCTATACCTTACCCTATACCAGAAATTCGCTGGAAAAGAACTAACTTGTACCACCTCATTGGTTTTGAACATTTTTATGTATACACCATACAGTAAACTATTATTATAGTATTCATAATTGTACAGCAGTGCGCCTACACACTACTGAGAATTTCTCTTTCGACTCATATATATATATATATAAACAAATGAGAAGCAGGGGGTGCTATTGCGTAACCAAGATCCCTAAGACATAATATAGACCCATATATAAATAAACACTATCTGTGTGATACATAATAATTAAGAAATTGTGCACAACAATATGAAATGAAATAATACAATCAA
Source organism: Bombina bombina (assembly GCF_027579735.1). Classification (NCBI taxonomy): domain Eukaryota; kingdom Metazoa; phylum Chordata; class Amphibia; order Anura; family Bombinatoridae; genus Bombina; species Bombina bombina. The sequence goes on from NC_069500.1 coordinate 1,131,228,652, forward strand.
ATAAAATAAAAACTTAAAATAAAAATACAAAGTAAAAATGGAAAAATAAAAAATATCCTTAATTCAATAAAACATTAATACATTATAGTGATGCAATCAACTAAAATAATAATAACCAGACCAAATGAAGTCACACACTATATCAAATGGATAGTGTGAATAGTCCATAGACTCATATCATTCAATCTGAGGGATGACGGCTGCTCTACTCCTCGCAGATCACTCCAGATCAGGCTCTAAACATGGATACAAAACAGAGGGGTGCCTCATGTGTAGATCAAGTGATCTACACGAGGCACCCCTCTGTTTTGAATATAAATATATATATATATATATATATATATATATATATATATATACTGTATATTATTAATATTATCTGTTATTTGTAGAGCGCCAACAGATTCCGCAGCGCTAGATATATATGTATATATATATATATATATATATATATATGCATTGGAGAGACCTTTGCAGGTAATTAGCTGAAAACATGAAAAATAATATTCATGCAATATTCATATTTAATTAAGTGTTTTAACTATTTATTTACTGTAAATATTTCCAATGTTAGGGGAATATGTTCTAAGTGTTTTTAAATAGATATTCCTATATATTTATATATATGCATATATACACCTATATATAATCATAAAGATATATAGGTATAGATATATTTTTGACCAAAAACCATTTTATATATATATATATATATATATATATATATATATATATAAATAAATAGAACATATTCTGCTATGTGAAGAGCATTGGAATGTGACATTTTATTATATAGAGGCCTATTTATCAAGCCGTCAACTGCAAATATGCTGGAATTCAGCAGCGTAATTGTGGAGAGCCTGATTTGCCCCATTTATCAAAGCCTACAGACCAGCAAAAGTTGAAATTTGTGATGTAACATACGATCCGCCGGTCTCAGTCCGAAACAGATCGATGCTTACGTCATTACAGATGTTTTGAATACAAATTCGGCACTATCTGACAACTTTTGCAAGTTATCAAACTTCTAACAGGTTCGCTCGCCGCTATTCTGGCCCAGAGTACCTGGTTTTCAATCCACCACCCTGGAGGCCACGGATGCCATAGGAATCAATGGGAGTGTGAAAGCAGCGAAAGCTTATGTTCGATGCTGCCAGATATCCCATTGATTTCTATGGTAGAAAACCAGTAAAATTTACACCTAACACCCTAACATAAACCCTGAGTCTAAACACCCCTAATCTGCCGGCCCGACATTGCCGCCAATCCCTATCCCGTCGCTCCCCGACACCGCCGCAACTAAATAAATATATTAACCCCTATCCCACTGCTCTCCGAGCCTACCGCAACTAAATAAAGTTATTAACCCCTATACCGCCGCTCCCAGACCCCTCCGCAACTAAATAAATATAGTAACCCCTAAACCCCTGGCCTCCCACATCACTACCACTAACTAAACCTATTAACCCCTAAACTGCCAGTCCCCCACATCGCCATCAACTAAATTAAGCTATTAACCCCTAAACCTAACAACCCGCTAACTTTACATTATATATTAACTCATCCCTATCTTATAATAAATTTAAACTTACCTTTAGAATTAAATTAAACTATATTAAACTACTAATGAACCTATCCTAAAATTACATTAAACTATATTAAACTACTAATTAACCTACCCTAACTATTATACTAAAATTACATTAAATTAACAATTTAATGAACTATATTACATATTTGAAAACCTAACCCTACTCAAATTTTTTAAATCTCTTTTTAAAAATTACTATGCTACAAAAAAATAACAATTAAGTTACACAAAATAAAAAACACTAAGTTACACAAAATAAGAAACACTAAGTTACACAAAATAATAAACACTAAATTACACAAAATAAAAAATAAATGATCAAATATTTAAACTAATTACACCTAATCTAATGGCCCTATGAAAATAAAAAAGCCCCCCCAAAATAAAAAAAAAACCCTAGCCTACAATAAACTACCAATGTCCCTTAAAACAGCCTTTTGTGGGACATTGACCCAAAGAAATCAGCTCTTTTACCTGTCAATAAAAATACAAATACCCCCCCAACAGAAAAACCCACCACCCACAGAACCAAACCCCCCAAATAAAAACCTATCTAAAAAACCTAAGCTCCCCATTGCCCTGAAAAGGGCATTTGTATGGGCATTGCCCTTAAAAGGGCATTTAGCTCTTTTTCAGGCCAAACAACTAATCTAAAATTAAAACCCACCCAATAAACCCTTAAAAAAACCTAACACTAACCCCCGAAGATCCACTTACAGTTTTTGAAGACCTGACATCCATCCTCAACGAAGCGGCAGAAGTCCTCAGCAAAGCCGGCAGAAGTCTTCATCCGGCGAGGAGCATCCTCTTATTCCGATGTCTTCTGAACAATGAAGTTTCCCTTTCAATGATGTCATTCAAAATGGCGTCCCTTACATTCTGATTGGCTGAGAGAATTCTATCAGCCAATAGGAATTAAGGTTGAAAAAATCCTGTTGGCTGTTGCAATCAGCCAATTGGATTGAGCTTTCATCCTATTGGCTGTTGCAATCAGCCAATGGGATTGAGCTCGCATTCTATTGGCTATTCCGATCAGCCAAAAAAAAAGGACAAGGTAATAAATCATAACGAGTCTTTAAAACACCTTATCTTGATGAAAAAGAATATAAGAAAGTTTGCAAGAAAAGCAAACAATCCAGAAACTCTTCAGAAGCTATCTGCTAGATTACGAGTTTTTGTCGGTAAGGCTTGCGGCTCTAACGCTCCTTTTTTTTCCACTGCTCCCTTAAGCCAACGCTGGTATTACAGATTTTTTTAAACCTGGCGTTAGTGACAAAAAGGTGAGCGTAGAGCAAAATTTAGCTCCACATCTCACCTCAATACCAGCTTTGCTTACGGTAGCGGTAAGCTGGCTAAACGTGCTGGTGCACGATTTCCTCATAGGAAACAATGGGGCTGAGCTGGCTGAATCGCCAACACCTACATTATAGTTATTAACCCCTAATCTGCCCCCCCAATGTCGCCACTACTATATTAAATTAATTAACCCCTAATCTGCCGCCGCCTACGTCGCCGCCACTATAATAAAGTTATTAACCCCTAAACCTAAGTCTAACCCTAACCCTAACACCCCCCTTATGTAAATATAATTTCATTAAATCTAAATAAAATAACTACAATTAAATAAATTATTCCTATTTAAAACTAAATACTTACCTACAAATAAACCCTAAGCTAGCTGCAATATAACTAATAGTTACATTGTAGCTAGCTTAGGATTTATTTTTATTTTACAGTCAACTTTGTATTTATTTTAACTAGGTACAATAGTTATTAAATAGTTATTAACTATTTAATAACTACCTAGCTAAAATAAGTACAAAATTACCTGCAAAATAAATCTTAACCTAAGTTACAATTACACCTAACACTACACTATCATTAAATAAATTACCTAAACTACCTACAATTAATTACAATTAAATTCAATAAACTAAATTACGAAAAAAACACACTAAATTACAGAAAATAAAAAAAGAATTACACGAATTTAAACTAATTACACAAAATCTAATCCCCCTAATAAAATAACAAAAGCCCTCCCCCCAAAATAATAAACTTTCCCTACCCTATACTAAATTACAAATAGCCCTTAAAAGGGCCTTTTGCGGGGCATTGCCCCAAAGTAATCAGCTCTTTTACCTGTAAAAGAAAAATACAATACCCCCCAACATTAAAACCCACCACCCACACACCCCTTCTCTAAAACCCACCCAATCCCCCCTTAAAAAACAAAACACTAACCCCCTAAAGATCTCCCTACCTTGAGCCGTCTTCCCCCAGCCAGGCACAAGTGGACCTCCAGAGGGGCAGAAGTCTTCATCTGATCCGGGCAGAAGAGGTCCTCCAAGCAGCAGAAATCTTCATCCAAGCGGAATCTTCTATCTTCATCCATCCGGAGCGGAGCGGGTCCATCTTCAATACAGCCGACGCGGAGCCATCCTCTTCAAACAACATCCTAACGAAGGATGAAGGTTCCTTTAAAAGACGTCATCCAAGATGGTGTCCCTTGAATTCCGATTGGCTGATAGGATTCTATCAGCCAATCGGAATTAAGGTAGGAAAAATCCTATTGGCTGATGCAATCAGCCAATAGGATTGAGCTTGCATTTTATTGGCTGTTCCAATCAGATTGGGTGGGTGGGTTTTAGAGTAGGGGTGTGTGGATGGTGGGTTTAAATGTTGTATTTTTCTTTTACAGGTAAAAGAGCTGATTACTTTGGAGCAATGCCCCGCAAAAGGCCCTTTTAAGGGCTATTTGTAATTTAGTATAGGGTAGGGAAAGTTTATTATTTTGGGGGGCTTTTTACTTTATTAGGGGGATTAGATTAGGTGTAATTAGTTTAAAATTCTTGTAATTCTTTTTTTATTTACTGTAATTTAGTATTTTTTTTCCGTAATTTAGTTTATTGAATTTAATTGCAATTAATTGTAGGTAGTTTAGGCAATTAGTTTAATGACAGTGTAGTGTTATGTGTAATTGTAACTTAGGTTAGGATTTATTTTACAGGTAATTTTGTACTTATTTTAGCTAGGTAGTTATTAAATAGTTAATAACTATTTAATAACTATTGTACCTAGTTAAAATAAATACAAAGTTGCCTGTGAAATAAATATAAATCCTAAGCTAGCTACAATGTAACTATTAGTTATATTGTAGCTAGCTTAGGGTTTATTTTATCGGTAAGTATTTAGTTTTGAATAGGATTAATTTATTTAATTATGTTAAATTTATTTCATTTAATTTAAATTATATTTAAGTTAGGGGGGTTAGGGTTAGGTTTAGGGGTTAATACCTTTAATATAGTAGCGGCGACGTTGGGGGTGGCAGATTAGGGGTTAATAAATGTAAGTAGGTGTCGAAGATTTTAGGGACGGCAGATTAGGGGTTAAAAAAATTTAACTAGTGTTTGCGAGGCGGGAGTGCGGCGGTTAAGGGGTTAATACATTTATTAAAGTGGGGGCGATGTCCGGTCGGCAGATTAGGCGTTAAATAATTTTATTATAGTGTTTGCGATGTGGGGGGGTCTCGGTTTAGGGGTTAATAGGTAGTTTATGGGTGTTAATGTACTTTTTAGCACTTTAGTTAAGAGTTTTATGTTCTGGGGTTAGCCCATAAAACTCTTAACTACTGACTTTTGAATGCGATAGAAGTCTTGCCAGGAGAGAGTCTACCGCTCACTTCTTCCAAGACTCGTAATGCCAGCGTTAGGCAAATCCCATTAAAAAGATAGGATACTCAATTGACGTAAGGGGATTTGCGGTAGCCTCGAGTCGCGGAAGAAAAGTGAGAGGTAGACCCTTTCCTGTCTGACTCGTAATACCAGCGGGCGTTAAAAAGCAGCGTTGGGACCTCTCAACGCTGCTTTTTAAGGCTAACGCTAAACTCGTAATCTAGGCGTAAATGTCTAAAGCATGCATAGGTTTTGAAATAAAAAACCTGTAAAGCTTTTAAAAAGCAAACAAAAAAAAAGAATGTTCCAAGGAGGAGAAATTAGTTTAATCACTGGAAATATCTTGACTAAGCATGAACAAATCCTTGATTGATGTCAAAACACTTCTCAATTCTCCTGTAGAAAGAAAAAGCCAAAATATAACTCTTTAAAGTGCTAGCAGAAAAGCCTTAGGGTAGATTTGTTATGCTGCGAATGCAGCTGTTTCTGTTAAGAAGCAGCAGTTGTAAGACTGCTGCTCCTTAACTCATCTACCACCTCTGAAGAATGCTCTGTTCAATCTGAGCTATGATTCTTGGAAACAGAAGTCATCAGGCCTGTCTCTGGAAATCCCATTGCTTTACAATCTAGTTGGAAACAACTTGTTGGTGACATTGTTCCTGTGAAAGGAATTGTCAACTGAAGAAAACTGCTACCCAGTAATCCATCTTGGGATGCAAGATACAGAAAATTTAGAAAACTTGTGACTTCCTTCATTGCTAAGGAACTGCAGGTCCCCATTGATAAATGATAAAAGCTATAGCTGTAACATTGTCTGATCAAAAACTCTGATACGTTTCTCTTTTTAGAAGAGGTCATCTCTAAAGGTACCTGAATTCAAAGATAATTATTGGAAACCTTGCCTACTGAGGAAAAAGAAATCCTTATGCTCTCCTGGACCACCAAACTGAACCCCAATCAAAGAGATTAGCTATGTAGACATTATTCTCCAAGTTGGCGAATAAAGGATTCCTCCAGAAAGCTAGATTGGTAATCTATCCACCAGGACAGAGAAAGCCTCACTGAATAATCCAACAGGATTCTTTGAGATAGATGAGTGTAATTTTTGCACCATGGTCGACGTATGCAAAGGTGAAATGATCTCATATGAAACCATGCAAAAGGAAGACCTGATGCTGCAGTCATTATACCCAACTGCTCTATAAATTGAGCTGCAGATGTGTTGGAAATTGACTGTAGGTTTTTAGCAAACTCACTGTAACTTTAATGTCAGTTGATCCATTAGAGAAAGCTGGATTGTTAATGAGTCTAAAATGATTCCTAAGATGCTGCTTCTTAACTGCTGTTTCAGGCGAGCCTGAAAGCTTGCACGGAAACAGGGGTATTCAGGGCCATTTGGCCCTTGATAATTTGGCCCCTATAAGTCCAGAACAGACCTGAAAGTTCCCTCTTTCTTGGGAACGATAGAACGGATGGATAAAATCCCTGGCCTTGTTCCAAAACTGGAACTTGATCTAATATAGTCATATGTTTCAATTGGAGAACTGACTGAGAAAAACTCTTGCTTTCACAAAGGCCTTTGACAACAGAAAACTCCTTCATCAAATAGGCCTTTATTTGAAACATATTCTGTAATTCTGGGAAACTATGTTCAGAACCCAGACATCATGGACAGACTGTGACCAGACCTTCTGAGAGAAGCCTAAACTGGTCCGTATCAGAAAAGAATCTGGATTGGGGATTTCATGCTGATTTGGAAGAGGATGAAGGCTTTTAGATTGCTTGGCCTTGTTCCAACTAGAATTTAATTTTCAGGAAGATCTGGAAGGTTAAGGTTATTGGAGGAAGGAGGAGGAGGACATTTATAGTTTTTTTTTACAATGACAAAAGAAATAAAAAACAACTATTTTTTTCTGTTGTTACATTTGCCATGATGTCCTGAGGTAGAAATATTAGGATGGCATTCAGACATAGAAAATGTGTGCATTTTTGGAGAAGGCCTAGCTGACACAATTACAGAATGTAAAGTGTGCAAACCTTTAAATCCTGGAGCAAAGCTTTAAGCACTCCTTTGTATTAATGAAAGAAAGGGAGGACAGGTGCCCATAGAGGCACAAACAGCATTAAATTGAATAGCATGCATAAGGTGATCCATACATGAAATACAAGGCTGAGCTGAAAAAAATCACAGTTACGTTTTCAATTTCCATTTACAGTTACTGTTACATTGAACTGTAGATAATTTGCAAAACATTCATTCATTTAATGGTAACAAAAAAAACTGTGAATCTCCCTCCTAAAGGGTCTGGGGAAACTCTAGAAGGGACAGTTCCAGTCTCCATTAATACACAGACAGAAAAAAACAGGATAGTAAACATTCTGTCTCAACAAGGCACTAACAGAGCTGTAAGATGCAGAACTTGCTGCTGTAAGCTTAAGTATGAGAGACAAGCAAAAGAAGTAATTCACAAACTTGGAGATGCAGCAGCCGTAAATAAAACTTCCCCTTTATGCTTCCTTATTAAAGCATAGGTACAGTAAACAAAAAAAAGCCCTTAGCGTAGTAGAAAGCTTACGCGTTTCAGCTACTGTGCCATACACATAGTAGCCGAAAACACTTAAGCTTTCTACTACGTTAAGGGCTTATTTTTGTTTACTGTACCTATGTTTTAATAAGGAAGAATAAAGGTGAAGTTTAATTTATAGCTGCTGAATCTCGAAGTTTTTGAATTTACTACTTTAACGGCCTTATGGGAGAGAGACAGCACTAATTCCAGAGAGCTACATTCATCCAGCATTGAGTACCCAAGAGTTTGGGAGCTGTTACAAGCCGCCACACTGTTGGATCTTGCACCGGCAGTGTCCACTTTACCCCTGTAGTCGGCCATTGACTGTGACATCATCACCCCAAGCGGTGGATTGCAGAGGTACACAGCAGTCATCCGGGCTGGCTGAGTGTGGGGAATGATAGCCTGCCGAGCGAAGCAGCTCTAAGCGCACACCAGCGGAAGAGTACCCAGACAAAGGTGAAGCCTAGGAGAGAGGTCTCCCAAGGAATTTAAAGACATTGCCATATTTGTGAGCCATGAAGTGGGTAAGTGGAACACTGCTTCCTTATACACTGGTGATTGCTAGCATTGTTATATCATTACCCAGGAGAGTATTTGAGTGGCAAACTTTTGGGGAATGCCGTACATAGTACGAGAAGGATGTTAACTGGCACAGGTGCACTCAGGGTCTCCTCTAACGAGGATTTCTAACTGCAGACAAGCAAAAGAAGACAAATAAACAAAAAATATACAGCTATAGAAAATGTCTAAATTCCCACTCTTGGTATGTTGTGTACCCAACTCCTCCTAGCAAGCATTGTCAACCGAGTTAAGAAAACATGCTTCAAAGCTGTAAAATGGATACTGCTTACTAAGAGAAAGGAGAAAGCTTGAATGCTACTCTGCAGCATGGTGGGAAAACATTTAAGACTAGTGGAAAAAATAAAAATATATTACACGTAATGAAGATATTGGGGCCGAATTATCATATACTCTTGGCATTTATTATTGCACCAGCAGTTCTTGTGAACTGCTGGTGCAATGCCACCCCCTGCAGATTCACGGCCAATCGGCTGCTAGCAGGGGGTGTCAATCAACCCGATCGTATTCAATCGGGTTGATTTCTGGAGATGTCTGTCCACCGCCTCAGAGCAGGCGGACAGGTTATGGAGCAGCGATCTTTAGACCAATGCTTCATAACTTGTATTTCCGGCGAGTTTTCAGACTCACCAGAAACACAAGTTATGAAGCATTTGCTGCTCCATAACTTGTCTACCTGCTCTTAGGCGGCGGAAAGAAATCAACCCGATCGAATGCGATCAGGTTGATTGACACCCCCTGCTAGTGGCTAGCTAGCGAATCTGCAGGGGGCGGCATTGCGCCAGCAGTTCATAAGAATTGCTGGTGCAATGATAAATGCCGACAGCATATGCTGTCGGCCTTTTTTCGATGTGTGGCGTATCATGTCCGCTCGCACATTAATAAATATACCCCTTAGTGATTAGAATATACTATATTAAAAATATATTGTCTATTTGTTCCCAAAATAACCTGTTTCTCAAATTATGTAAATAGAAGTCTTCATAATACTTCATAATACTTTAATAAAGTATAACTGTGCACAAACATACTGTGTGATCAAAATATGTGTTCAAACATGTAGCCCCTTACAAACAATGGACTAGATTACAAGTAGAGCTCTATTTATCGCTCCCACTTGTGTGCTAACTACACTCAACTTCAGCTTTTCATGTACGTTGGTTACTGTGCATATTACAATTTGAAAATAAAAAGTTTTCGCTCAAATGCTAACCCAACGCACACACCAAAAGCCAAAGTTACATTTATCGTGACAGCGTTAACGTATTCTCCCTTAGGCCCCGACGATTGAGAGTGCTTTGAGGCGTGAAATATTCAAGTGGATATGTTGCTTTATCGAGCAAGTCTATTGAAAAATTCTAAGTTCCTGACATAGCTGCTAACAGGCGGCATCGCCGAGAGGCGTTTACTATGCATGCCATTGGTCAGCGATGCTGGCTATATATAACACCCTGCATCACCGACCGATATTGGAAATGTATAGTAAATGATCCCTTGGAATATAACTGCCATGCCTAACCACTAATTTTAATACCCCTAACCTGAAGTACCCCACTATTGGAAATTAACACTAACCCATATACTGCCACATACCCACGGCAAGTATCCATCTAAACTATTAAACTATTAATACCTAAACCGCCACTAGTCCACCATTTCCACCGCAAAGATGGGCCCTCGGCGCCTGGACCCAGGATGAAGAAGGCCCAACGTCAGATTAAGAGGAGCTGGATTATTGCATGATGAGTAACACATTTAGTTAGGACATTTTAGGGGAGTGTACGTTAGACATTACATAATTGTAGGTGGTATTAGGGACTTAGATAGGCGTTCCAGGGGTGTGTAGATTAGGCATTACATAGGTGTAGGTGGTCAGGGGGAGTTTGCTGGGTGGTGCAGGGGGAGTGTAGGTTAGCTCTGACTTAGGTGTAGGGGATACAAGTGCAATATGTTTGAATCAGCAAAGTGCAGGTTTACGAGGAGGGTAGCACCCATGTTTGTCTTGCAGGTGGTGATGTCAAGCTGCTATTGATTTCTATGGGAGAGACATCACCACTTGCTGGCACTGCTCGGTTACACCCCTTTTTTTTTTTAAATCTTGAAAGACCGAAGGAATGCGAGGCCAATAAGGCCAGAATTGCAGGTTCTCGTTGGTCTATCAATAACACGCAATGTAATAATCCCCCTACTCTAATAACCCCCTGAACTGCCACAAAGCCCACCACAAAGTACCCCACTACACTATTAACCCCTAAACTGTCACCCCCCACATCACAAACTGCCACGCTACACTATTAAACCCTAAACTACCACACGCTCACATTGCAAACTACTCCGGTACACTATTAACCCCTGAACTGCCACAACCTCCATCGCATATTACTCCACTACACTATTAACCCCTAGACCACCACAACCCCATGGCAAAGTGTCCACTAATCTTCTAATAGCTATCCCCCTAACACCCCTAATCTAACACCACCTTAGTTACCAAACAAAAAACTATTATTACATAAAAATGAAAAACCTATCATTACAGAAAAAAACTAATATTACAGAAAATGAAGCCTTATCATTAAATTTAATTAAAAAAAGCTACCATTACAGAAAAAAAACATTATCAAAATATATATATATATATATAAAATATATATATATAATATCTATATTAATATATACATGTATAAATAATTATTTATATATATATATATATATATATATATATATATATATATATATATATATATATATATATATATAAAGACAAATGAGGCACTCACTGTTCTTTTAGTGAATGAATTTAATTCATAAAGCGTGACGTTTCAGGGACACACTCTCTTTGAACATTGTGTATATATATATATATATATATATATATATATATATATATATATATATACTGTATATATATATATATATATATATATATACACATATATATATATACAAAACATGGAAGGGAACTGCACTCTCATACCGGACCGGGTACACATCCTATGACCCTGCAACATGTTCAGCCCTGGGTGCCACTGGCACTCACAGGAAGCTGTGCTGTCCCCAGAGCCACAAGCAGTTAACCCCAGACAGGTCTGGGTGCAAGAACCATAGGGAAAATTACAAAACAAATTAATACAACACACAGAGAAAACCCAGCACTCACTTGCAAGCTCTCAGCTAAGATTTAAAAGCAAAACTGGAAAGGTTAGTCACCGCATCTGGCCAAATGGGACAAGCTCAGGTACCACGTCAAGGTCCTCTCCAATACCTGAGACCCTAAAACAGCCACACAATGCAAGCTTTCAAATCCAAACAAACTGAAAACAAAAAAGGGTGCACAGGAATATGTAATCACCCTAGACATATACAAAACATGGAAGGGAACTGCACTCTCATACCGGACCGGGTACACATCCCATGACCCTGCAACATGTTCAGCCCTGGGTGCCACTGGCACTCACAGGAAGCTGTGCTGTCCCCAGAGCCACAAGCAGTTAACCCCAGACAGGTCTGGGTGCAAGAACCATAGGGAAAATTACAAAACAAATTAATACAACACACAGAGAAAACCCAGCACTCACTTGCAAGCTCTCAGCTAAGATTTAAAAGCAAAACTGGAAAGGTTAGTCACCGCATCTGGCCAAATGGGACAAGCTCAGGTACCACGTCAAGGTCCTCTCCAATACCTGAGACCCTAAAACAGCCACACAATGCAAGCTTTCAAATCCAAACAAACTGAAAACAAAAAAGGGTGCACAGGAATATGTAATCACCCTAGACATATACAAAACATGGAAGGGAACTGCACTCTCATACCGGACCGGGTACACATCCTATGACCCTGCAACATGTTCAGCCCTGGGTGCCACTGGCACTCACAGGAAGCTGTGCTGTCCCCAGAGCCACAAGCAGTTAACCCCAGACAGGTCTGGGTGCAAGAACCATAGGGAAAATTACAAAACAAATTAATACAACACACAGAGAAAACCCAGCACTCACTTGCAAGCTCTAAGCTAAGATTTAAAAGCAAAACTGGAAAGGTTAGTCACCGCATCTGGCCAAATGGGACAAGCTCAGGTACCACGTCAAGGTCCTCTCCAATACCTGAGACCCTAAAACAGCCACACAATGCAATACTGTATATATATATATATATATATATATATATATATATAAATCCCACATAGGGCTCCGCACTCACTTTGCTTGTATCAGCTGCCCAGGGTGCATTAACAGTAGAACAGTCCAAATCAATAGAAAGCACTCACCGGGTCTTATAATATCTAGAACTTTAATAACAGTAACTTCTGAGGACGGGGCTAATACCCCTGAAACGTTACTGATATTAAAGTTCTAGATATTATAAGACCCGGTGAGTGCTTTCTATTGATTTGGACTATATATATATATATATATATATATATATATATATATATATATATATATATATATATATATATATGTACTGTATATATATATATATATATATATATATATATATATAAATAAATAAATAAATATATATACTGTATATATAGTATCCAGCATAAACAAATCAGTCCTCCAGGTGCAACCATCTGGGTGCAAATATAGCCAGTGATATATACTCCAAAAAATATTGCACTCTCAGGATTTGATAAACAAAATAAAGTCAGCTGACTTTATTTTGTTTATCAAATCCTGAGAGTGCAATATTTTTTGGAGTATATTTATATACTTTGATTGGAGTAATCGTGTTAGTCCAGAGATTTAGATATCAAAATAACAAGATTATTGCATTGAGCAATGATACTTTTTTATTGTACTAACTATACATTTATAAGATGACAAGCTTTCGGAAGAGTTCTTTCCTTTTACAAGTTTGAAGCAATACTGACCAATTTGATGGAATTTACAGATTATATATTAAAACATAGGATGGCGGTTGAATGTTTAATAAAGCTTTTGAAAACAAAAAAACAAAACAAAAAAAACAAAAACTTAGGCCTAGATTTGGAGTTTGGCGGTAGAAGGGCTGTTAACGCTCCGCGGGTTTTTTTCTGGCCGCACCATAAATTTAACTCTGGTATCGAGAGTTCAAACAAATGCTGCGTTAGGCTCCAAAAAAGGAGCGTAGAGCATTTTTACCGCAAATGCAACTCTCGATACCAGAGTTGCTTACGGACGCGGCCAGCCTCAAAAACGTGCTCGTGCACGATTCCCCCATAGGAAACAATGGGACTGTTTGAGCTGAAAAAAAACCTAACACCTGCAAAAAAGCAGCGTTCAGCTCCTAACGCAGCCCCATTGTTTCCTATGGGGAAACACTTCCTACGTCTGCACCTAACACTCTAACATGTACCCCGAGTCTAAACACCCCTAACCTTACACTTATTAACCCCTATTCTGCCGCCCCCGCTATCGCTGACCCCTGCATATTTTTTTTAACCCCTAATCTGCCGCTCCGTAAACCGCCGCAACCTACGTTATCCCTATGTACCCCTAATCTGCTGCCCTAACATCGCCGACCCCTATATTATATTTATTAACTCTTCATCTGCCCCCCACAACGTCGCCGACACCTGCCTACACTTATTAACCCCTAATCTGCCGAGCGGACCTGAGCGCTACTATAATAAAGTTATTAACCCCTAATCCGCCTCACTAACCCTATCATAAATAGTATTAACCCCTAATCTGCCCTCCCTAACATCGCCGACACCTACCTTCAATTATTAACCCCTAATCTGCCGAGCGGATCTCACCGCTATTCTAATAAATGTATTAACCCCTAAAGCTAAGTCTAACCCTAACACTAACACCCCCCTAACTTAAATATAATTTACATCTAACGAAATAAATTAACTCTTATTAAATAACTTATTCCTATTTAAAGCTAAATACTTACCTGTAAAATAAATCCTAATATAGCTACAATATAAATTATAATTATATTATAGCTATTTTAGGATTAATATTTATTTTACAGGCAACTTTGTAATTATTTTAACCAGGTACAATAGCTATTAAATAGTTACCTAGTTAAAATAATAACAAATTTACCTGTAAAATAAATCCTAACCTAAGATATAATTAAACCTAACACTACCCTATCAATACATTAATTAAATAAACTACCTACAATTACCTACAATTAACCTAACACTACCCTATCAATACATTAATTAAATAAACTACCTACAATTACCTACAATTAACCTAACACTACACTATCAATAAATTAATTAAACACAATTCCTACAAATAAATACAATTAAATAAACTAGCTAAAGTACAAAAAATAAAAAAGAACTAAGTTACAAAAAATAAAAAAATATTTACAAACATAAGAAAAATATTACAACAATTTTAAACTAATTACACCTACTCTAAGCCCCCTAATAAAATAACAAAGCCCCCAAAAATAAAAAATTCCCTACCCTATTCTAAATTAAAAAAGTTACAAGCTCTTTTACCTTACCAGCCCTGAACAGGGCCCTTTGCGGGGCATGCCCCAAGAATTTCAGCTCTTTTGCCTGTAAAAAAAAACATACCATACCCCCCCCAACATTACAACCCACGACCCACATACCCCTAATCTAACCCAAACCCCCCTTAAAGAAACCTAACACTAAGCCCCTGAAGATCTTCCTACCTTGTCTTCACCATCCAGGTATCACCGATCCGTCCTGGCTCCAACATCTTCATCCAACCCAAGCGGGGGTTGGCGATCCATCATCCGGTGGCTGAAGAGGTCCAGAAGAGGCTCCAAAGTCTTCCTCCTATCCGGCAAGAAGAGGACATCCGGACCGGCAAACATCTTCTCCAAGCGGCATCTTCGATCTTCTTCCATCCGGTGCGGTAGCGGGTCCATCTTGAAGCAGGCGACGCGGATCCATCCTCTTCTTCCGTTGTCTCCCGACGAATGACGGTTCCTTTAAGGGACGTCATCCAAGATGGCGTCCCTCGAATTCCGATTGGCTGATAGGATTCTATCAGCCCATCGGAATTAAGGTAGGAATTTTCTGATTGGCTGATGGAATCAGCCAATCAGAATCAAGTTCAATCCGATTGGCTGATCCAATCAGCCAATCAGATTGAGCTTGCATTCTATTGGCTGTTCCGATCAGCCAATAGAATGCGAGCTCAATCTGATTGGCTGATTGGATCAGCCAATCGGATTGAACTTGATTCTGATTGGCTGATTCCATCAGCCAATCAGAAAATTCCTACCTTAATTCCGATTGGCTGATAGAATCCTATCAGCCAATCGGAATTCGAGGGACGCCATCTTGGATGACGTCCCTTAAAGGAACCGTCATTCGTCGGGAGACAACGGAAGAAGAGGATGGATCCGCGTCGCCTGCTTCAAGATGGACCCGCTCCGCACCGGATGGAAGAAGATCGAAGATGCCGCTTGGAGAAGATGTTTGCCGGTCCGGATGTCCTCTTCTTGCCGGATAGGAGGAAGACTTTGGAGCCTCTTCTGGACCTCTTCAGCCACCGGATGATGGATCGCCAACCCCCGCTTGGGTTGGATGAAGATGTTGGAGCCAGGACGGATCGGTGATACCTGGATGGTGAAGACAAGGTAGGAAGATCTTCAGGGGCTTAGTGTTAGGTTTCTTTAAGGGGGGTTTGGGTTAGATTAGGGGTATGTGGGTGGTGGGTTGTAATGTTGGGGGGGGGTATGGTATGTTTTTTTTTACAGGCAAAAGAGCTGAAATTCTTGGGGCATGCCCCGTAAAGGGCCCTGTTCAGGGCTGGTAAGGTAAAAGAGCTTGTAACTTTTTTAATTTAGAATAGGGTAGGGAATTTTTTATTTTGGGTTTCTTTGTTATTTTATTAGGGGGCTTAGAGTAGGTGTAATTAGTTTAAAATTGTTGTAATATTTTTCTTATGTTTGTAAATATTTTTTTATTTTTTGTAACAGTTCTTTTTTATTTTTTGTACTTTAGCTAGTTTATTTAATTGTATTTATTTGTAGGAATTGTGTTTAATTAATTTATTGATAGTGTAGTGTTAGGTTAATTGTAGGTAATTGTAGGTAGTTTATTTAATTAATGTATTGATAGGGTAGTGTTAGGTTAATTGTAGGTAATTGTAGGTAGTTTATTTAATTAATGTATTGATAGGGTAGTGTTAGGTTTAATTATATCTTAGGTTAGGATTTATTTTACAGGTAAATTTGTTATTATTTTAACTAGGTAACTATTAAATAGTTCTTAACTATTTAATAGCTATTGTACCTGGTTAAAATAATTACAAAGTTGCCTGTAAAATAAATATTAATCCTAAAATAGCTATAATATAATTATAATTTATATTGTAGCTATATTAGGATTTATTTTACAGGTAAGTATTTAGCTTTAAATAGGAATAAGTTATTTAATAAGAGTTAATTTATTTCGTTAGATGTAAATTATATTTAACTTAGGGGGGTGTTAGTGTTAGGGTTAGACTTAGCTTCAGGGGTTAATACATTTATTATAGTAGCGATGAGCTCCGGTCGTCAGATTAGGGGTTAATAATTGAAGGTAGGTGTCGGCGATGTTAGGGAGGGCAGATTAGGGGTTAATACTATTTATGATAGGGTTAGTGAGGCGGGTTAGGGGTTAATAACTTTATTATAGTAGCGGTGCGGTCCGCTCGGCAGATTAGGGGTTAATAAGTGTAGGCAGGTGTCGGCGACGTTGAGGGGGGCAGATTAGGGGTTAATAAATATAATATAGGGGTCGGCGGTGTTAGGGGCAGCAGATTAGGGGTACATAGGGATAACGTAGGTGGCGGCGCTTTGCGGTCGGAAGATTAGGGGTTAATTATTTTAAGTAGCTGGCGGCGACGTTGTGGGGGGCAGGTTAGGGGTTAATAAATGTAATACAGGGGTCGGCGGGGTTAGGGGCAGCAGATTAGGGGTACATAAGTATAACGTAGGTGGCGGTCGGCAGATTAGGGGTTAAAATATTTTAATCGAGTGGCGGCGATGTGGGGGGAGCTCGGTTTAGGTGTACATAGGTAGTTTATGGGTGTTAGTGTACTTTAGGGTACAGTAGTTAAGAGCTTTATGAACCGGCGTTAGCCCAGAAAGCTCTTAACTACTGCTATTTTCAGGCGGCTGGAGTTTTGCCGTTAGAGCTCTAACGCTCACTTCAGAAACGACTCTAAATACCGGCGTTAGAAAGATCCCATTGAAAAGATAGGATACGCAAATGGCGTAGGGGGATCTGCGGTATGGAAAAGTCGCGGCTGAAAAGTGAGCGTTAGACCCTTTAATCACTGACTCCAAATACCAGCGGGCGGCCAAAACCAGCGTTATGAGCCTCTAACGCTGGTTTTGACGGCTACCGCCGAACTCCAAATCTAGGCCATAGGATGGCAAAAAAGACAAAGTGTTACAGAGATCTGAATGCAGGGGGAGGAGGGGGTGTCGTAAAAATTATGAGGGGGTTATGAGACAGAGGCAGATAGTGTCGGCATTTAGCGATGCTGGGCAGACATGATTCCCTTACATTGAATCATGTCCGCACGACATTTAATAAATTGAGTCACAATAACATGACAAGCACACATTTTGTTTGCGCTCAAGCGCACCCATTTACTTTCAACTTGTAATTGCGCATAAGTTAGCATTGTCTTGATACTGCTTATCATGACCTGCAGTAACATTAGCGCACCAATTGTAATCTAGCCCTATGTCTGTGCTTACCTGTGAAAAAGAGTACTCTGGCTATGATATACATAAAAGAAAATGCACCTACTAATAGCCTTTGGGCTATGTGACTGTACATACATACCTGACAGACACCCAGTCTACTGTGCTTACCTAGCTGTTGCTTTTCAGCCTTTAGGGAGAGCCCATCCAGTTCTGTATAAAAATGCATTTTCCATAGGAGTACAAGGTCAAACAGGAGGAGGCTAAGGACCAGTCTGTGCGACACCTGAGGCAAGCTTCTTACAATAACTCCTGCAGGAGTATTACTTTGTAAAGCCTTATTACTCCTCTATACCCATTTCTTCTTATCTTAGCTTTAAAACGAGAACTAATGAGTTAAGATACCACTTCCAAAGAAGGAAACTGGAGTAAAAAAATAATAAATAATACTTTTGTTAACCTTGAGCCCATTAATGACTATTGGATTGTCATATGCTTTTGTAAATGGACTAATGTTATACTCCATGCATTTTTTACTTTTTCTAAGTATAAGGAAAATATTACAATATATCTTTGCTGTATTTTATTTATTTAAAGGGCCATAATACCCAAATGTTTAAACACTTTAAAGTGATGCAGCATAGCTGTAAAAAGCTGACTAGAAAATATCTCCTGAACATCTCTATGTAAAAAAGAAAGATATTTTACCTCAAAAGTTCCTCAGTAGCCACCTCCCATTGTAAAGGATTTCTAAGCAGCATTTTAGTGTGTCTGTCCTTGGGAGCGCTGAAAGGAAGAGCCTCGTGAACTCTCATATTATTTCACCAATCAGGTACAGTAAGCTTACTATGAAATCTCATGAGAGTTAAGTCAAATCTCATGAGATCACAGTAAGAGTTCATGACCTCAGCACTGCTGATGCTGATTGGCTGCTGTTCATTTCTTCATTTTTTTTTTTTATTTTTACCTGCAGCTGGGAGCAGGTGAAGTATAACTTTTTACACAGAACTTACTCTGCTGAGGTGAGGAAATTGCGAGGTAAAATATCTTCCTTTTTTACATAGAGATGCTCAGGTGATATTTTCCTGTCAGCTTTTTTACAGTTATACTGCATCAGTTTCAAGTGATTTAGCATATGAGTATTATGTCCCTTTAATTAAGTTACTATCATGCATTTATACTCTCTGTGTATAGTAACTCATTCAAGTATTTGCAATAATTAATTATGTGATTTTACTTTTATTTTCATTTTTTTTATCTTTAATAAAAAGACTAGTCCTAAAGCCCGTGTACACGGGCCATTTTTTTGCAGTACAGCGGTCCCACCCCTTGCTCTCTCTCTATATCCCCTCTCTTTTGCTCTCTCTTTCTCCCTTCTCTTTTGCTCTCTCTTTCTCCCCTCTCTTTTGCTCTCTCTCTCCCCCTCTCTTTTGCTCTCTCTCTCCCCTCTTTTGCTCTCTCTTTCTCCCTCTCTTTTCCCCCTCTCTTTTGCTCTCTCTCTCCCCCCTCTCTTTTGCTGTCTCTCTCCCTCTTTTGTTGTCTCTCTCCCTCTTTTGCTGTCTCTCTCCCTCTCTTTTGCTCTCTCTCTCCCCCTGTCTTTTTCTCTCTCTCTCCCCCTCTCTTTTTCTCTCTCTTTCTCCCCTCTCTTTTGCTCTCTCTCTCACCCCTCTCTTTTGCTCTCTCTCTCTCCCCTCTATTTTGCTGTCTCTCTCCCTATTTTGCTTTCTGTCTCCCTCTCTTTTGCTCTCTCTCTTCCCCCCTCTTGTTTGCTCTCTCTCTCTCCTCTCATTTGCTCTCTCTCCCTCTCCTCTCTTTTGCTCTCTGTCTCCCTCTCTTTTGCAGTCTCTCTCCCTCTCTTTTGCTGTCTCTCTCCCTCTCTTTTGCTGTCTCTCTCCCTCTCTTTTGCTGTCTCTCTCCCCCTCTCTTTTGCGCTCCCTCCCCCTCTCTTTTGCACTCTCTCCCCCCTCTCTTTTGCGCTCTCTCCCCCTCTCTTTTGCACTCTCTCCCCCCTCTCTTTTGCACTCTCTCCCCCCTCTCTTTTGCGCTCTCTCCCCCTCTCTTTTGCGCTCTCTCCCCCCTCTCTTTTGTGCACTCTTCCCCCTCTCTTTTGCACTCTCTCCCCCTCTCTTTTGCGCTCTCTCCCCCTCTCTTTTGCGCTCTCTCCCCCCTCTCTTTTGCGCTCTCTCCCCCTCTCTTTTGTGCTCTCTCTCTCTCTTGTGCTCTCTCTTTTGTGCTCTCCCCCCTCTCTTTTGCCTCTCTCCCCCTCTCTTTTGTGCTCTCTCCCCCCTCTCTTTTGCTCACTCTCCCCCTTTCTTTTGCTGTCTCTCTCCCCCTCCCCTCTCTTTACCCCGCTCTTCTGCTCTCTCTATCCCCTAATTTAGAGCTCTCTGTCTCAATCACTCACTGTGCACTTGCCCGGCATCTGGCCCCGCCCAGCCCACCTGCATCACGCTCGGCCCCACCCACTTTGCGGTCGACCTCGCCCGCGCCTTGTCTGGCCCCGCCCATGCCCACTCCACCACACGTGACGCCAGGAGGAAGACACAGACAGTTAGAAGGCCAGGTGTGTTTGTCCTCGTGCGCAGTCTCTACTGCGCATGACAGCTTCGGACAAACACACTTGGCCTTTTATTATATAGGATTTCTTTCCTATAAATAGAGCTATCCAGTTTAAACTCTGTAACTAAACATTTTTATTTTATTTTTATGGTGTACATGAGATTATACTGTACTGCTCTGATGAAGAATAGGAAAATTATATAGTAGCTCCATGAACCAATAGTTTTTTTATTTGCCTGATGTTTGGCCTAGATTATGAGTGGAGTGCAAAATTGCACTTTCGCAAGCACAATATTTGCACTCCACTCAATAATACCAGTGCAAGCAAATGTGTGCTGGTATTACAAGTTAAGCATAATGAGACCTCGCGTTGGCATTGCCTAGAAGCTTTGTGCTCACGTGAGAGTGCTTCCATAGGCTCCAATGGGAGCCTCGTTCTCATGCCGTGAGACACGGCAAAGAACCTAGGACAGGGCAGGGGGTAAGTCGCACAGCAAATTAAAAATATATATGTACATTAATATATACATATATATTTATGCGTTTATATGTGTATATACACATATTAACGCATAAATATATATCCATATATATTTATATTTAAAGTAAAAATTCAGTCCCCAGAACACCCCACATCCCCTCACTTTAACCCTTTATAACTGCTTTGTGCAATTGTTTAAAAAAATAAAATAAAGATGCCCATATTTTTTATTTCAAGAAATGAACTGTCTACTTTTTTCATATTTTTGGTACAATATATATTTTTACCTATAGATATATATATATATATATATATATATATATATATATATATATATATATATATATATAGGTATATATACATAATACATTCACCGACCACTTTATTATGTACACCTGTTCAATTGCTAATCAGCTAATCACATGGCAGCAACTCAATGCATTTAGACATCTAGACGTGGTGAAGACAACTTACTGAAGTTCAAACCGAGCATCAGAAGGGGAAAGGAAGGGGATTTAAGTGACTTTGAAAGTGTCATAGTTGTTGGTGCCAGATGGGCTGGTCTGAGTATTTAAAATATTGCTGATCTACTGGGATTTTCATGCAAAACCATCTCTAGGGTTTACAGAGAATGGTCCGAAAAAGAGAAAATATCCAGTGAGCGACTCATTACAATCAAGGTATGCAGAATACCATCTCTGAATGCACAACATGTCAAACCTTGAAGTAGATGGGCTACAGCAGCAGAAGACCACACCGAATGCCTCTCCTGTCAGCTAAGAACAGAAAACTGAGGCTATAATTCGCACAGGCTCACCAAATTTGAACAATAGAAGATTGGAAAAAAGCTGCTTGGTCTGATGAGTCTTGATGTCAGCTGCCACATTCAGATGGCAAGGTTAGAATTTGGCATAAACAACATAAAAGCATGGATCATCCTGCCTTGTATCAACGGTTCAGGATGGTGGTGGTGGTATAATGGCGTGGGGGATATTTTCTTGGCACACTTTGGGACCCTTAGTACGAACTGAGCATTGCTTAAACACTACGGCCTACCTGAGCATTTTTGCTGACCATGTCCATCCCTTTATGACTACAGTGTACCCATCTGTTAATTTGAAGTTTTCTTGTCCCTCTAGGAAGTTAGGTCCTTGCCCTGTGGGTTATTCTTGAATTATTAACATTCAGATAGATAAAAGCGTTATTTCACCTCCCTATAGCGCCGATATTACAGGTTTTGAAAAAGCAGGCTTGCGCAGGTGAAATGGTTGCGTTAAGCTCCATACCGCACCAAAAACAATTGCTGCTTTGACGTGCTTGTGCACGATTTCTCCATAGACATCAATGGGGAGAGCCGGCAAAAAAAAAAGGCTAACACCTGCAATCGCAGAAACAAAAGCTCCATAACGCAGCCCTATTGATGTCTATGGGAAAAAAGAAAATAATGTTTAAACCTAACACCCTTACATAAACCCCGAGTCTAAACACCACTAATCTGCTGCCCCCAACATCGCCGCCACCTACATACAGTTATTAACCCCTAATCTGCTGCCACGAACATCGCCGCCACCTACATAAAGTTATTAACCCCTAATCTGCCGCCCCCAACATCGCCGCCACCTACATAATGTTATAAACCCCTAATCTGCCGCCCCCAACATAGCCACCACCTACATAATGTTATTAACCCCTAATCTGCCACCCCCAACATCACAGGCTCACCAAATTTGAACAATAGAAGATTGGAAAAAAGCTGCTTGGTCTGATGAGTCTTGATGTCAGCTGCCACATTCAGATGGCAAGGTTAGAATTTGGCATAAACAACATAAAAGCATGGATCATCCTGCCTTGTATCAACGGTTCAGGATGGTGGTGGTGGTATAATGGCGTGGGGGATATTTTCTTGGCACACTTTGGGACCCTTAGTACGAACTGAGCATTGCTTAAACACTACGGCCTACCTGAGCATTTTTGCTGACCATGTCCATCCCTTTATGACTACAGTGTACCCATCTGTTAATTTGAAGTTTTCTTGTCCCTCTAGGAAGTTAGGTCCTTGCCCTGTGGGTTATTCTTGAATTATTAACATTCAGATAGATAAAAGCGTTATTTGACCTCCCTATAGCGCCGATATTACAGGTTTTGAAAAAGCAGGCTTGCGCAGGTGAAATGGTTGCGTTATGCTCCATACCGCACCAAAAACAATTGCTGCTTTGACGTGCTTGTGCACGATTTCCCCATAGACATCAATGGGGAGAGCCGGCAAAAAAAAAAGGCTAACACCTGCAATCGCAGAAACAAAAGCTCCATAACGCAGCCCTATTGATGTCTATGGGAAAAAAGAAAATAATGTTTAAACCTAACACCCTTACATAAACCCCGAGTCTAAACACCACTAATCTGCTGCCCCCAACATCGCCGCCACCTACATACAGTTATTAACCCCTAATCTGCTGCCACGAACATCGCCGCCACCTACATAAAGTTATTAACCCCTAATCTGCCGCCCCCAACATCGCCGCCACCTACATAATGTTATAAACCCCTAATCTGCTGCCCCCAACATAGCCACCACCTACATAATGTTATTAACCCCTAATCTGCCACCCCCAACATCACTGCCACCTACATAAAACTATTAATCTCTAATCTGCCGCTCCGATGTCGCCGCCACTATACTAAATCCATTAACCCCTAACCCTACCCTAACCCTAACATAACCCTAACGTAACCCTAAGCATAACCCTAACACCCACTAACTTTGACATAATAAAAATATAGCTAAATTAAATTTACAATTATTAACTAAATAATCGCAACAAGCTAAATTAAACTGTTTTAAACCCTAAACCTAACCCCCCCTAACTTTAACATAATTAAAATAGAGCTAAACTAAAGTTATAATTATTAACTAAATTTAAAACTAAATACTTACTTACCTGTGAAATAAAACCTAAGCTAGCTACAATATAACTAATAGTTATATTGTATCTAGCTTAGTTTTTATTTTTATTTCACAGGTAAGTTTGTATTTATTTTAACTAGGTAGACTAGTTAGTAAATAGTTATTAACTATTTACTAAATACCTAGTTAAAATAAATACAAACTTACCTGTGAAATAAAACCCTGCCTTACACTAAAAACTAAAATTACAAAAAACAATAAATACTAAAATTACTAAAAATAAAAATAACTATATTACATAAAAAACAAACACTTAGGCCTAGATTTAGAGTTCGGCGGTAAAAGGGCTGTTAACGCTCCGCGGGTTTTTTTCTGGCCGCACCATAAATTTAACTCTGGTATCGAGAGTTCAAACAAATGCTGCGTTAGGCTCCAAAAAAGGAGCGTAGAGCATTTTTACCGCAAATGCAACTCTCGATACCAGAGCTGCTTACGGACGCGGCCGGCATCAAAAACGTGCTCGTGCACGATTCTCCCATAGGAAACAATGGGGCTGTTTGAGCTGAAAAAAAACCTAACACCTGCAAAAAAGCAGCGTTCAGCTCCTAACGCAGCCCCATTGTTTCCTATGGGGAAACACTTCCTACGTCTGCACCTAACACTCTAACATGTACCCCGAGTCTAAACACCCCTAGCCTTACACTTATTAACCCCTAATCTGCCGCCCACGCTATCGCTGACCCCTGCATTACACTTTTAACCCCTAATCTGCCGCTCCGTAAAACGCCGCCACCTACGTTATCCCTATGTACCCCTAATCTGCTGCCCTAACATCGCCGACCCCTATGTTATATTTATTAACCCCTAATCTGCCCACCACAACGTCGCCGACACCTACCTACACTTATTAACCCCTAATCTGCCGAGCGGACCTGAGCGCTACTATAATAAAGTTATTAACCCCTAATCCGCCTCACTAACCCTATCATAAATAGTATTAACCCCTAATCTGCCCTCCCTAACATCGCCGACACCTACCTTCAATTATTAACCCCTAAACTTCCGATCGGAGCTCACCGCTATTCTAATAAATGGATTAACCCCTAAAGCTAAGTCTAACCCTAACACTAACACCCCCCTAAGTTAAATATAATTTTTATCTAACGAAATAAATTAACTCTTATTAAATAACTTATTCCTATTTAAAGCTAAATACTTACCTGTAAAATAAATCCTAATATAGCTACAATATAAATTATAATTATATTATAGCTATTTTAGGATTAATATTTATTTTACAGGCAACTTTGTAATTATTTTAACCAGGTACAATAGCTATTAAATAGTTAAGAACTATTTAATAGTTACCTAGTTAAAATAATAACAAATTTACCTGTAAAATAAATCCTAACCTAAGTTATAATTAAACCTAACACTACCCTATCAATAAAATAATTAAATAAACTACCTACAATTACCTACAATTAACCTAACACTACACTATCAATAAATAAATTAAACACAATTGCTACAAATAAATACAATTAAATAAACTAGCTAAAGTACAAAAAATAAAAAAGAACTAAGTTACAGAAAATAAAAAAATATTTACAAACATAAGAAAAATATTACAACAATTTTAAACTAATTACACCTACTCTAAGCCCCCTAATAAAATAACAAAGCCCCCCAAAATAAAAAATTCCCTACCCTATTCTAAATTAAAAAAGTTACAAGCTCTTTTACCTTACCAGCCCTGAACAGGGCCCTTTGCGGGGCATGCCCCAAGAATTTCAGCTCTTTTGCCTGTAAAAGAATAAATACAATACCCCCCCCCCAACATTACAACCCACCACCCACATACCCCTAATCTAACCCAAACCCCCCTTAAATAAACCTAACACTAAGCCCCTGAAGATCTTCCTACCTTGTCTTCACCATCCAGGTATCACCGATCCGTCCTGGCTCCAAGATCTTCATCCAACCCAAGCGGGGGTTGGCGATCCATAATCCGGTGCTCCAAAGTCTTCCTCCTATCCGGCAAGAAGAGGACATCCGGACCGGCAAACATCTTCTCCAAGCGGCATTTTCGATCTTCTTCCATCCGGTGCGGAGCGGGTCCATCTTGAAGCAGGCGACGCGGATCCATCCTCTTCTTCCGATGTCTCCCGACTAATGACGGTTCCTTTAAGGGACGTCATCCAAGATGGCGTCCCTCGAATTCTGATTGGCTGATAGGATTCTATCAGCCAATCGGAATTAAGGTAGGAATTTTCTGATTGGCTGATGGAATCAGCCAATCAGAATCAAGTTCAATCCGATTGGCCGATCCCATCAGCCAATCAGATTGAGCTCGCATTCTATTGGCTGATCGGAACAGCCAATAGAATGCGAGCTCAATCTGATTGGCTGATTGGATCAGCCAATCGGATTGAACTTGATTCTGATTGGCTGATTCCATCAGCCAATCAGAAAATTCCTACCTTAATTCCGATTGGCTGATAGAATCCTATCAGCCAATCGGAATTCGAGGGACGCCATCTTGGATGACGTCCCTTAAAGGAACCGTCATTAGTCGGGAGACATCGGAAGAAGAGGATGGATCCGCGTCGCCTGCTTCAAGATGGACCCGCTCCGCACCGGATGGAAGAAGATCGAAGATGCCGCTTGGAGAAGATGTTTGCCGGTCCGGATGTCCTCTTCTTGCCGGATAGGAGGAAGACTTTGGAGCACCGGATTATGGATCGCCAACCCCCGCTTGGGTTGGATGAAGATCTTGGAGCCAGGACGGATCGGTGATACCTGGATGGTGAAGACAAGGTAGGAAGATCTTCAGGGGCTTAGTGTTAGGTTTATTTAAGGGGGGTTTGGGTTAGATTAGGGGTATGT
Source organism: Bombina bombina (assembly GCF_027579735.1). NCBI lineage: Eukaryota > Metazoa > Chordata > Amphibia > Anura > Bombinatoridae > Bombina > Bombina bombina. The sequence goes on from NC_069500.1 coordinate 1,131,255,528, forward strand.
GGGTGGTGGGTTGTAATGTTGGGGGGGGGGGGGTATTGTATTTATTCTTTTACAGGCAAAAGAGCTGAAATTCTTGGGGCATGCCCCGCAAAGGGCCCTGTTCAGGGCTGGTAAGGTAAAAGAGCTTGTAACTTTTTTAATTTAGAATAGGGTAGGGAATTTTTTATTTTGGGGGGCTTTGTTATTTTATTAGGGGGCTTAGAGTAGGTGTAATTAGTTTAAAATTGTTGTAATATTTTTCTTATGTTTGTAAATATTTTTTTATTTTCTGTAACTTAGTTCTTTTTTATTTTTTGTACTTTAGCTAGTTTATTTAATTGTATTTATTTGTAGCAATTGTGTTTAATTTATTTATTGATAGTGTAGTGTTAGGTTAATTGTAGGTAATTGTAGGTAGTTTATTTAATTATTTTATTGATAGGGTAGTGTTAGGTTTAATTATAACTTAGGTTAGGATTTATTTTACAGGTAAATTTGTTATTATTTTAACTAGGTAACTATTAAATAGTTCTTAACTATTTAATAGCTATTGTACCTGGTTAAAATAATTACAAAGTTGCCTGTAAAATAAATATTAATCCTAAAATAGCTATAATATAATTATAATTTATATTGTAGCTATATTAGGATTTATTTTACAGGTAAGTATTTAGCTTTAAATAGGAATAAGTTATTTAATAAGAGTTAATTTATTTCGTTAGATAAAAATTATATTTAACTTAGGGGGGTGTTAGTGTTAGGGTTAGACTTAGCTTTAGGGGTTAATCCATTTATTAGAATAGCGGTGAGCTCTGATCGGAAGTTTAGGGGTTAATAATTGAAGGTAGGTGTCGGCGATGTTAGGGAGGGCAGATTAGGGGTTAATACTATTTATGATAGGGTTAGTGAGGCGGATTAGGGGTTAATAACTTTATTATAGTAGCGCTCAGGTCCGCTCGGCAGATTAGGGGTTAATAAGTGTAGGCAGGTGTCGGCGACGTTGAGGGGGGCAGATTAGGGGTTAATAAATATAATATAGGGGTCGGCGGTGTTAGGGGCAGCAGATTAGGGGTACATAGGGATAACGTAGGTGGCGGCGATTTGCGGTCGGAAGATTAGGGGTTAATTATTGTAAGTAGCTGGCGGCGACGTTGTGGAGGGCAGGTTAGGGGTGAATAAATATAATACAGGGGTCGGCGGGGTTAGGGGCAGCAGATTAGGGGTACATAAATATAACGTAGGTGGCGGTCGGCAGATTAGGGGTTAAAAATTTTAATCGAGTGGCGGCGGTGTGGGGGGACCTCGGTTTAGGGGTACATAGGTAGTTTATGGGTGTTAGTGTACTTTAGGGTACAGTAGTTAAGAGCTTTATAAACCGGCGTTAGCCAGAAAGCTCTTAACTCCTGCTATTTTCAGGCGGCTGGAATCTTGTCGTTAGAGCTCTAACGCTCACTGCAGAAACGACTCTAAATACCGGCGTTAGAAAGATCCCATTGAAAAGATAGGCTACGCAAATGGCGTAGGGGGATCTGCGGTATGGAAAAGTCGCGGCTGAAAAGTGAGCGTTAGACCCTTTAATCACTGACTCCAAATACCAGCGGGCGCCCAAAACCAGCGTTAGGAGCCTCTAACGCTGGTTTTGACGGCTACCGCCGAACTCTAAATCTAGGCCTAAGGGCGCGATCAAATATACGGCACAGGTTTCGGCGCAAGCGTGGGAACCTGCGCCATTCTTAATTTCACCTTGCACATCGGGGTATTACATAAACCCTGCCGGCAGTTCATAAAGTGCCGTAAGTCTGATAAACTAGCGATAAAATAGCGACTCCAGAAATGAGCGTAAATACAAATTTCTGGAGTCGCCAGTGACTTACGGCACTTTAGAAACTGCCGGCACCTAAGAAAAGTAAAGAAAATAACAAATCTCCCATAAAAGTCTAACACGCCTACCAAAAATAAGCCCGACACGTAAAACCTCTATATCCGCAATCCCCCCTCTCATTACTAATATTAAATGTATTAACCCCTAGACTGTGACAACCCCCACAACGCAATATGCCTATTTAAACTATTAACCCCTATATCCGCCATCAAACCCACACCGCAAGTAATAACTAAATTATTAACCCATAAATCCGCCAACCCCAACATCGCAAACTACCTATTAAAACTATTAACCCCTAAATAAACCTAATCAAGTATTAACCCCTAAACCGCCATAGCCCACAACGCAATAAACCTAACCCCTAACCTAACCCCCCCTAAATAAACTAAAATGACCTAATTTACAAAATACAAAACTAAGTATAAATTAAAGGGGCAGTCTAATCAAAATTCAGGAGTAGACTGTCCCTTTAAGCAAGAATTACAGAAAATAAAAAAATCTAAGATTACAGAAAATAAAAAATAAAATTACAAAATTTAGATAATTTTAGTTTATTTGGGGGAGGGGTTAGGTTTATTGAGTTGTGGGCTATGGCGGTTTAGAGGTTAATACTTGATTAGGTTTATTGCGTTGTGGGCTATGGCGGTTTAGGGGTTGATAGACTTTATTAGTTATTGCGGTGGGAGATTTCAGTTGACAGGTAGATAGACATTGTGCATGCGTTAGGTGTTAGTTTATTTTTGCAGGCATTTTCAGGAGTTACGGTGCTCCCATACTCAGCGCAAGGCCTGCTACAGCTGCCTTTTATGGCGAGGTAAAAATGTTGTAAGATTTCTCCATTTTTTGCCACGTAAGTCCTTGGCTGGATATTGGATACCGATTTACGATGCGGTCCCATGTTAGCCTATGGGAGTAATAATTGTGAGCGACGGGTGAAATATACGCGCGTAACTTGTATGCTACGCCGTTTATGTAATTCAAAAAACTTGTAAAATCTGGTGGAGGAGGATTTTGCGGGCGACGCTGCATATGTAATGGAGGCCCTTATTACAAAAAATAAGAATCAAATTATCAAAAATAAAAAAGATTTACACCTAATCTAATAGCCCTATCAAAATAAAAAAGCCCCCCCAAATATAAAAAACCCTAGCCTACAATAAACTACCAATGGCCCTTAAAAGAGCATTTAGTGGGGCATTGCCCCAAAGAAATCAGCTCTTTTAACTGTAAAAAAAATACAAACACCCCCCAACAGTAAAACCCACCACCCTCACAACCACCCCCCCAAATAAAACTTTCTAAAAACTAAGCTCCCCATTGCCCTGAAAAGGGCTCTTGTATGGGCATTGCCCTTAAAAGGGCATTTAGCTCTTACATAACCCCCGATGATCCACTTACAGTTATTAAAGTCCTGCTTGAAGGATCCATCCAGCCGGCAAGAAGTCTTCATCCAGGCAGCCTCTTCAAACTTCATCAAGCCGGCGAAGTCCTCATCCAGGTGGCAAGAATTTTTCATCCAGACGGCATCTTCTATCTTCGTCTAATTGCCGCCGTAAACTAGAACTTCAATGCAAGTGACGTCATCCAAGATGGCATCCCTTGCATTCCTATTGGCTGAAAGATTTCAATCAACCAATAGGATTAGAGCTGCTCAAATCCTATTGGCTGATCCAATCAGCCAATAGGATTTGAGCAGCTCTAATCCTATTGGCTTATTGAAATGTTTCAGCCAATAGGAATGCAAGGGACACCATCTTGGATGACATCACTTGCATTGAATTTCCAGTTTACGGTGGCGACCGTATGAAGATGATGCTCTGCGCCGGATGTCTTCAGGATGGACCGCTCCTTGCTGGATGGATTAAGATAGAAGATGCCGTCTGGATGAAGACTTTGCTGGCTGGATGAAGATTGAAGAGGCTGCCTGGATGAAGACTCTTGCCGGCTGGATGGATCCTTCAAGCGGGACTTCAATAACTGTAAGTGGATCGTCAGGAGTTAGGTTTATTTAAGAGTTTTTTGGGTGGTTTTTATTTTTAGTTTAGGGTCTGGGCATGTAAAAGAGCTAAATGCCCTTTTAAGGGCAATGCCCATACAATGCCCTTTACAGGGCAATGGGTAGCTTAGGTTATTTTAGATAGTTTTTTTTATTTGGGGGGGGTTGCTTGGGTGCTGGGTTTTACTGTTGGGGGTGTATTTTTACAGGTAAAATAGCTGATTTCTTTGGGGCAATGCCCCACAAATGGCTCTTTTGAGGGCCATTGGTAGTTTATTGTAGGCTAGGGTTTTTTATATTTTGGGGGGGCTTTTTTATTTTGATAGGCCTATTAGATTAGGTGTAATTCTTTTTTATTTTTGATAATTTGTTTCTTATTTTTCGTAATTTAGTGTTTGTTTGTTTGTTTTTTGTGATTTCGTTTTTTTCGTAATTAGATACTTTTTGTAATTTTTAGAGTAGTGTTAGGATTTTTTTTTAAATGTGTAGTTTAGTGTAATTTAATTGGTAGTTAGTTTAATTGTAGTTTAATAATTATCTTAGTTTAATTGTTAGTTTAGAATTAATTTATTTAATTTGACAGGTAAGTTTTAATTTAATTTAAGATAGGAAAATTGTAATGTTAATATAAAGTTAGGGGATTGTTTGGTTTAGGGGTTAATAGTTATTTTAGTGTATTTCGTTTTGGGGGGCTTGCAGTTTAGGGGATAATAGGTTTATTATAGTGGCGGTGTAGGCGGATGGCAGATTAGGGGTTAATAATATTTAAATAGTGTTTGCGATGCGGGAGGGTGGCGGTTTAGGCGTTAATAGGTTTATTATAGTGGCGACGATGTCGGGAAGTGGTGGAATAGGGGTTAATACATTTTAATAGTGGCGGCGATGTCCAGAGCGGCAGATTAGGGGTTAATAAATTTATTGTAGTGCTTGCGATGCAGGCCTTGGTTTAGGGGTTAATAGGTAGTTTATGGGTGTCAGTGTACTTTTTATCACTTTAGTTATGAGTTTTATGGTACAGCTTTGTAGCGTAAAACTCATAACTGCTGCCTTTAGATGTCGGTACGGATCTTGTCAGTATAAGGTGTACCGCTCACTTTTTGGCCTTCGAGGCAAACTCATAATACCAGCGCTATGGGAGTCCCATTGAAAAAGGACTTTTTTAAAAGTGCGGTACTGACGTTGCGTGACAGGCTAAAAGGTGTGCGGTAAACCTATACCTACAAGACTTGTAATAGCAGCGTTAGGGAAAAAGGCCCATAACGCTGCTTTTTCAATAATAATGCCAAACTCGTAAGCTAGCTGATTATTAATCCCGTGGAAATTTGAACTTCCTCCTAACTACAAAATTCACCCTGTCTTCTATGTGTCTTTGATTAAAAGATCTCAAGATAATCCTTTCTCTCATCTTCCTCCTAATACAATGTTGTGAATATTATCCTTATTACTATTATTATTATTATTATTTCAGTAGTGTACCCGCAAAATGTATTATGTGTTTAGATACAATAAATATTATGGAACCTCTATATCATTCTGATAATGTAATTCAATATATATATACAGGGAGTGCAGAATTATTAGGCAAGTTGTATTTTTGAGGATTAATTTTATTATTGAACAACAACCATGTTCTCAATGAACCCAAAAAACTAATTAATATCAAAGCTGAATAGTTTTGGAAGTAGTTTTTAGTTTGTTTTTAGTTTTAGCTATTTTAGGGGGATATCTGTGTGTGCAGGTGACTATTACTGTGCATAATTATTAGGCAACTTAACAAAAAACAAATATATACCCATTTCAATTATTTATTTTTACCAGTGAAACCAATATAACATCTCAACATTCACAAATATACATTTCTGACATTCAAAAACAAAACAAAAACAAATCAGTGACCAATATAGCCACCTTTCTTTGCAAGGACACTCAAAAGCCTGCCATCCATGGATTCTGTCAGTGTTTTGATCTGTTCACCATCAACATTGCATGCAGCAGCAACCACAGCCTCCCAGACACTGTTCAGAGAGGTGTACTGTTTTCCCTCCTTGTAAATCTCACATTTGATGATGGACCACAGGTTCTCAATGGGGTTCAGATCAGGTGAACAAGGAGGCCATGTCATTAGATTTTCTTCTTTTATACCCTTTCTTGCCAGCCACGCTGTGGAGTACTTGGACGCGTGTGATGGAGCATTGTCCTGCATGAAAATCATGTTTTTCTTGAAGGATGCAGACTTCTTCCTGTACCACTGCTTGAAGAAGGTGTCTTCCAGAAACTGGCAGTAGGACTGGGAGTTGAGCTTGACTCCATCCTCAACCAGAAAAGGCCCCACAAGCTCATCTTTGATGATACCAGCCCAAACCAGTACTCCACCTCCACCTTGCTGGCGTCTGAATCGGACTGGAGCTCTCTGCCCTTTACCAATCCAGCCACGGGCCCATCCATCTGGCCCATCAAGACTCACTCTCATTTCATCAGTCCATAAAACCTTAGAAAAATCAGTCTTGAGATATTTCTTGGCCCAGTCTTGACGTTTCAGCTTGTGTGTCTTGTTCAGTGGTGGTCGTCTTTCAGCCTTTCTTACCTTGGCCATGTCTCTGAGTATTGCACACCTTGTGCTTTTGGGCACTCCAGTGATGTTGCAGCTCTGAAATATGGCCAAACTGGTGGCAAGTGGCATCTTGGCAGCTGCACACTTGACTTTTCTCAGTTCATGGGCAGTTATTTTGCGCCTTGGTTTTTCCACACGCTTCTTGCGACCCTGTTGACTATTTTGAATGAAACGCTTGATTGTTCGATGATCACGCTTCAGAAGCTTTGCAATTTTAAGAGTGCTGCATCCCTCTGCAAGATATCTCACTATTTTTGACTTTTCTGAGCCTGTCAAGTTCTTCTTTTGACCCATTTTGCCAAAGGAAAGGAAGTTGCCTAATAATTATGCACACCTGATATAGGGTGTTGATGTCATTAGACCACACCCCTTCTCATTACAGAGATGCACATCACCTAATATGCTTAATTGTTTTTTTTTTGGCTTTCGAGCCTATACAGCTTGGAGTAAGACAACATGCATAAAGAGGATGATGTGGTCAAAATACTCATTTGCCTAATAATTCTGCACTCCCTGTACTGTAATAGCAGTTACCAACTTTGCAGGGGCAATGTGTGCAATTTAATAACACTCTGAATTATTATCATTTGCAAAGGATAATAGATATAAAACCTGAATCCTTTTAGTTCTGATTTATCTATTATATTATCTGAGACCAGATCAATAAACACACATAGCTTATTAAAAGGATTATTGGAAAATAATAAGCAATATTAAAATACAGCAAATCAATAAACATACATCATTACAATGATTTACTGATTATCAGGTTAAAACTAATGAAAACAATCACTAAATTATTTAATTTGCAGTGGCTTGTGTGTATAATAGAGAAACAGAAACATGTGTTATTTAAATTCTCAGCATAGCTGGCAAGAATCAGGTAAACTAATAATCCTGGCAAACCATAAGAAAATGATATTATTACCAGATTCCTGATTGACCCAGTGTTATTGTCGACAGATAAGACCAGGTTAGCAGGAATTACCTAACAAAATATTTGTGACTATAAAGGGCAAACCAGAATTGATTAACTCACCTGATTCAATAAGAAAACTTTGAATATAAATGTAAAGAGCATAAATCATATTAACAAAACTGTTTCATGTGGGTTTGTTTCATACTTATCAATAGTGATGTCGCGAACAGTTCTGCCGCGAATAGTTCGCAGCGAACATAGCATGTTCGCGTTCTCAGCGGACGGCGAACATATGTGATGTTCGATCCGCCCCCTATTCGTCATCATTGAGTAAACTTTGACCCTGTAGCTCACAGTCACAAGACACATTCCAGCCAATTAGCAGCAGACACTCCCTCCCAGACCCTCCCACCTCCTGGACAGCATCCATTTTAGATTCATTCGGAGCCTGCATTCTTAGTGAGAGGAGGGACAGTGTAGCTGCTGCTGATTTAATAGGGAAATTGATAGCTAGGCTAGTGTATTCAGTGTCCACTACAGTCCTGAAGGACTCATCTTATCTCTGCTGTAAGGACAGCACCCCAAAAAGCCCTTTTTAGGGCTAGAACATCAGTCTGCTTTTTTTTTTTCCCTGTGTAATCTAATTGCAGCCTGCCTGCCAGCTCAGGCTCACAGCGTATACTGTGCCCACTTGCCCAGTGCCACCACTCATATCTGGTGTAACAGTAGTGTATATTTAAAAAAAACAACAACCTTTTTTTAATTTGAAATAATAGCAGTCAGTTTCCTTCACACATGTGCGGTTCAGGTCCTGCCAGGGCACAGTGTGACACCAGTGCAAGTCATATCTGCTAAAACAGTAGTGTACATTTAAAGAAAAACAAAAAAAACTTTTTTTAATTTGAAATAATAGCAGTCAGTTTCCTTCACACGCGTGCGTTTCAGGTCCTGCCAGGGCACAGTGTGACACCAGTGCAAGTCATATCTGCTAAAACAGTAGTGTACATTTAAAAAAAACAACAACTTTTTTTTACTGTGAAATAATAGCAGTCAGTTTCCCTCACACGTGTGCGTTCCAGGTCCTGCCAGGGCACAGTGTCACACCAGTGCAAGTCATATCTGCTAAAACAGTAGTGTACATACATTTAAAAAAAAAAAAACCTATTTTTACTGTGAAATAATAGCAGTCAGTTTCCCTCACACGTGTGCGTTCCAGGTCCTGCCAGGGCACAGTGTCACACCAGTGCAAGTCATATCTGCTAAAACAGTAGTGTACATTTAAAAAAAAAAAAACCCTTACACTACCTGAACGATACAACATCATACCTGATATTTTAAAGCACGTTATTCCAAACAATTTAGGAATGTTAGGTGATTTATGCCCTTTATGGATTAAAACCATACTCTGCATCAACTATGTAATTTTCCATGGGAGTTTGCCATGGATCCCCCTCCGGCATACCACAGTCCAGGTGTTAGTCCCCTTGAAACAACTTTTCCATCACTTTTGTGGCCAGAAAGAGTCCCTGTGGGTTTTTAAAATTCGCCTGCCTATTGAAGTCTATGGCGGTTCACCCGGTCGCCGGTTGCAAACTTTTGTGGAAGTTCGCGTTCGCCGTTCGCGAAAGCAAAATTTTAGGTTCGCAACATCACTACTTATCAACATTGTGGGATCCTTCACTGGGGTTCAGTGTAAATAGACCCTCTTAGGTTACCCCTGGACCCTCTCTAGCCATTATCCTGACTTGTCTATCTGGTCAGCTTAGCCTCCCATCTCCTCTGTATAGGGAGTGGTCATCATGCATGCTCAGGGTGGCTCTTTGTGTCGTCTGCTTGTGTTCCCTTCTTGTGGGTGAGTGTGTATTTTATGGAAAACTCTTAACTCCACCCCCATTGATAAGGTTAGGTTTCAAATAAATGATTGGCTAACTCTAATTACAAATTAATTAACATTTTTGTTAATGAGCAAAAATGTAGCAGTCAGAATATTATTCCCTCAGAAGATGGCACTCGTCACTAAGCTATAATAGACAAATATGTATTTTGTAAATATTCTGAAAAACAAGTCAGTATCTCCATTTGACTGTTACCAAGGTTGAACCCCACTAATGTTTATAGAAAAAGAGACTTACTGGAACCATGTATGAAAAATATGGGGATATTTGTGGATATTTATACCAAAAATATAATTATAGAAATCATGCAGCTATGTTGGGGACCTTGAATATCAAATGCCTAGATTTAGAGTTCTGCGGCCAAAGGGGTGCGTTAGCTACGCATGCTTTTTTCTGGCCGCACCTTTTAAATACAGCTGGTATTGAGAGTTCACAGAATGGCTGCGTTAGGCTCCAAAAAAGGAGCGTAGAGCATATTTAACGCAACTTCAACTCTCGATACCAGCGGTGCTTACGGACGCAGCCAGCTTAAAAAACGTGCTTGTGCACGATTCCCCCATAGAAAACAATGGGGCTGTTTGAGCTGAAAAAAAACCTAACACCTACAAAAAAGCCGCGTTCAGCTCCTAACGCAGCCCCATTGTTTTCTATGGGGAAACACTTCCTACGTCTGCACCTAACACTCTAACATGTACCCCGAGTCTAAACACCCCTAACCTTACACTTATTAACCCCTATTCTGCCGCCCCCGCTATCGCTGACCCCTGCATATTATTATTAACTCCTAATCTGCCGCTCCGTAAACCGCCGCTACTTACATTATCCCTATGTACCCCGAATCTGCTGCCCCTAACACCGCCGACCCCTATATTATATTGATTAACCCCTAATCTGCCCCCCACAATGTCACCTCCACCTGCCTACATTTATTAACCCCTAATCTGCCGTCCGCACACCGCCGCTACTATAATAAAGCTATTAACCCCTAATCCGCCTCACTCCCGCCTCAATAACCCTATAATAAATAGTATTAACCCCTAATCTGCCCTCCCTAACATCGCCGACACCTAACTTCAAGTATTAACCCCTAATCTGCCGATCGGAGCTCACCACTAATCTAATAAATTTTTTAACCCCTAAAGCTAATTTTAACCCTAACCCTAACACCCCCCTAAATTAAATATAATTTTATTCTAACAAAATAAATTAACTCTTATTAAATAAATTATTCCTATTTAAATCTAAATACTTACCTGTAAAATAAACCCTAATATAGCAACAACATAAATTATAATTATATTATAGCTATTTTAGGATTAATATTTATTTTACAGGCAACTTTTTATTTATTTTAACCAGGTACAATAGCTATTAAATAGTTAAGAACTATTTAATAGCTAAAATAGTTAAATAATTACAAAATTACCTGTAAAATAAATCCTAACCTAAGTTACAATTAAACCTAACACTACAATATCAATAAATTAATTAAATAAAATACCAACAATTATCTACAATTAAACCTAACACTACACTATCAATAAATTATTTAAATACAATATCTACAATTATCTACAATTAAACCTAACACTACACTATCAATAAATTATTTAAATAAAATATCTACAAATAAATACAATGAAATAAACTAACTAAAGTACAAAAAATAAAAAAGAACTAAGTTACATAAAATAAAAAAATATTTACAAACATTAGAAAAATATTACAACAATTTTAAACTAATTACACCTACTCTAAGCCCCCTAATAAAATAACAAAGCCCCCCAAAATAAAAAAATGCCCTACCCTATTCTAAATTTAAAAAGTTCAAAGCTCTTTTACCTTACCAGCCCTGAACAGGGCCCTTTGCGGGGCATGCCCCAAAGAATTCAGCTCTTTTGCCTGTAAAAAAAACACATACAATACCCCCCCAACATTACAACCCACCACCCACATACCCCTAATTTAACCCAAAACCCCCTTAAATAAACCTAACACTAAGCCCCTGAAGATCTTCCTACCTTATCTTCACCATACCAGGTTCACCGATCGGTCCTCGGAAGTCTTGATCCAAGCCCAAGCGGGGGGCTGAAGAGTGACGTCCATCCTCGGGCTGAAGTCTGGATCCAAGCGGCGGCTGAAGAAATCCATCATCGGGCTGAAGTCGGAAGTCCATCATCGGGATGAAGTCTTCTATCAAGCCGCATCTTCAATCTTCTTTCTTCTGGAGCGGAGCGGAGCCATCTTCTTCCAAGCTGACGCGGAACATCCTCTTCAACCGATGCCTACTCGGCGAATGACGGTTCCTTTAAATGATTTCATCCAAGATGGCGTCCCTCGAATTCCGATTGGCTGATAGGATTCTATCAGCGAATCGGAATTAAGGTAGGAACATTCTGATTGGCTGATGGAATCAGCCAATCAGAATCAAGTTCAATCCGATTGGCTGATCCAATCAGCCAATCAGATTGAGCTCGCATTCTATTGGCTGTTCCGATCAGCCAATAGAATGAGAGCTATTATTTAAGGGGGGTTTGGATTAGATTAGGGGTATGTGGGTGGTGGGTTGTAATGTTGGGGGGGGTATTGTATGTGTTTTTTTTACAGGCAAAAGAGCTGAATTCTTTGGGGCATGCCCCGCAAAGGGCCCTGTTCAGGGCTGGTAAGGTAAAAGAGCTTTGAACTTTTTTAATTTAGAATAGGGTAGGGCATTTTTTTATTTTGGGGGGCTTTGTTATTTTATTAGGGGGCTTAGAGTAGGTGTAATTAGTTTAAAATTGTTGTAATATTTTTCTGATGTTTGTAAATATTTTTTTATTTTTTGTAACTTAGTTCTTTTTTATTTTTTGTACTTTAGTTAGTTTATTTCATTGTATTTATTTGTAGGAATTGTATTTAATTAATTTATTGATAGTGTAGTGTTAGGTTTAATTGTAGGTAATTGTAGGTATTTTATTTAATTAATTTATTGATAGTGTAGTGTTAGGTTTAATTGTAACTTAGGTTAGGATTTATTTTACAGGTAATTTTGTAATTATTTTAACTATTTTAGCTATTAAATAGTTCTTAACTATTTAATAGCTATTGTACCTGGTTAAAATAAATACAAAGTTGCCTGTAAAATAAATATAAATCCTAAAATTGCTATAATATAATTATAATTTATATTGTAGCTATATTAGGATTTATTTTACAGGTAAGTATTTAGCTTTAAATAGGAATAATTTATTTAATAAGAGTTAATTAATTTCGTTAGATTTAAATTATATTTAACTTAGGGGGGTGTTAGTGTTAGGGTTAGACTTAGCTTTAGGGGTTAATACATTTATTAGAATAGCAGTGAGCTCCAGTCGGCAGATTAGGGGTTAATGTTTGAAGTTAGGTGTCGGCGATGTTAGGGAGGGCAGATTAGGGGTTAATACTATTTATTATAGGGTTAGTGAGGCGGATTAGGGGTTAATAACTTTATTATAATAGCAGTGCGGTCCGCTCGGCAGATTAGAGGTTAATAAGTGTAGGCAGGTGGAGGCGACGTTGTGGGGGCAGATTAGGGGTTAATAAATATAATATAGGGGTCGACGGTGTTAGGGGCAGCAGATTAGGGGTACATAGGGATAATGTAAGTAGCGGCGGTTTACGGAGCGGCAGATTAGGGGTTAATAATAATATGCAGGGGTCAGCGATAGCGGGGGCGGCAGAATAGGGGTTAATAAATGTAAGGTTAGGGGTGTTTAGACTCGGGGTACATGTTAGAGTGTTAGGTGCAGACGTAGGAAGTGTTTCCCCATAGCAAACAATGGGGCTGTGTTAGGAGCTGAACGAGGCTTTTTTGCAGGTGTTAGGTTTTTTTCAGCTCAAACAGCCCCATTGTTTTCTATGGGGGAATCGTGCACGAGCACGTTTTTGAAGCTGGCCGCGTCCGTAAGCACCGCTGGTATCGAGAGTTGAAGTTGCGTTAAATATGCTCTACGCTCCTTTTTTGGAGCCTAACGCAGCCATTCTGGGAACTCTCAATACCAGCGGTATTTAAAAGGTGCGGGGGGGAAAAAAGTACGCGTAGCTAACGCACCCCTTTGGCCGCAGAACTCTAAATCTAGGCGGGAGTATTTTGATAAAGTACAAAAACTTCACAGTAAGCAATTATATACTAACAAGCAGCACTAGCTAATAGCTACTTAATAATACTGAAAAATAATATATATGTATATGTGTACCTAAATCATGATCAATTTTACACCTATATTATATAGCACAGATATATGTGATTAATATGCAATATTAACCCCTTAACGACCGAGGACGTGCAGGGTACGTCCTCAAAAAAAAGGCAGTTAATGCCTGAGAACGTACCCTGCACGTCCTCGGTGTGGAAAGCAGCTGGAAGCGATCCTGCTCGCTTCCAGCTGCTTTCCGGTTATTGCAGTGATGCCTCGATATGGAGGCATCCTGCAATAACCTTTGGTAGCCATCCGGTGCAGAGAGAGCCACTCTGTGGCCCTCTCTGCACCGGAGATCGGTGGCTCCCTGCGTTGGTGGGTGGGAGCCGGACCGGGAGGCGGGTGGCGGCCATCGATGGCCCTGGTTATGTGCAGGGGGGGCGGGATCGTGGGCGGGGATGAGCGGGGGCGCGCACGGACGCGCGCGCGTGCACGGGAGGGCGGGGGCGGGCGCGTGCACGGGGAGGGAGCGGGTGGGAACCGCTACACTACAGAAAATGTATTAATAAAAAATTTATAAATGTCTAAATATTTAAAAAAAAAAAAAGATCAGCAAGGTGGTGGGGGTTTGTCTGTGTGGGTGGGGAAGCTACACTACAGAAAAAAGCCAAACAAAAATAAAAAAAGCACTTTTTTTTGCAAACTGGGTACTGGCAGACAGCTGCCAGTACCCAAGATGGCCCCCAATGAGGCAGAGGGGAGGGTTAGAGAGCTGTTTTGGGGGGGATCAGGGAGGTTGGGGGCTAAGAGGGGGATCCTACACCCTAGCAAAAACCCTTTTATTTTAGTACTGGCAGACTTTCTGCCAGTACTTAAGATGGCGGGGACAATTGTGGGGTGGGGGAGGGAAGGGAGCTGTTTGGGAGGGATCAGGGGGTGGGATGTGTCAGGTGGGAGGCTGATCTCTACACTAAAGCTAAAATTAACCCTGCAAGCTCCCTACAAACTCCCTAATTAACCCCTTCACTGCTAGCCATAATACACGTGTGAGGCGCAGCAGGATTTAGCGGCCTTCTAATTACCAGAAAGCAACGCCAAAGTCATATATGTCTGCTATTTCTTTACAAAGGGGATCCCAGACAAGTATTTACAACCATTTGTGCCATCATTGCACAAGCTGTTTGTAAATTATTTCAGTGAGAAACCTAAAATTGTGAAAAATTTAACTTTTTTTTCAATTTGATCGCATTTGGCGGTGAAATGGTGGCATGAAATATACCAAAATGTGCCTAGATCAATACTTGGGGTTGTCTACTATACTACACTAAAGCTAAAATTAACCCTACAAGCTCCCTAAAAGCTCCCTAATTAACCCCTTAACTGCTGGGCATAATACACTTGTGGTGCGCAGTGGCATTTAGCGGCCTTCTAATTACCAAAAAGCAACGCCAAAGCCATATATGTCTGCTATTTCTGAACAAAGGGGATCCCAGAGAAGAATTTACAACCATTTATGCCATAATTGCACAAGTTGTTTGTAAATAATTTCAGTGAGAAACCAAAAGTTTGTGAAAAAATTTGTGAAAAAGTGAACGATTTTTTGTATTTGATCGCATTTGGCGGTGAAATGGTGGTATGAAATATACCAAAATTGTCCTAGATCAATACTTTGGGATGTCTACTAAAAAAAAATATATACATGTCAAGGGATATTCAGGGATTCCTGAAAGATATTAGTGTTCTAATGTAACTAGCGCTAATTTTTAAAAAAAGTGGTTTGGAAATAGCAAAGTGCTACTTGTATTTATGGCCCTATAACTTGCAAAAAAAGCAAAGAACATGTAAACATTGGATATTTCTAAACTCAGGACAAAATTTTGAAACTATTTAGCATGGGTGTTTTTTGGTGGATGTAGATATGTAACAGATTTTGGGGGTCAAAGTTAGAAAAAGTGTGTTTTTTTCCATTTTTCCTCATATTTTATATTTTTTTTATAGTAAATTATAAGATATGATGAAAATAATGGTATTTTTAGAAAGTTAGTTTAATGGTGAGAAAAACGGTATATAATATGTGTGGGTACAGTAAATGAGTAAGAAGAAAATTACAGCTAAACACAAACACCGCAAAAATGTAAAAATAGCCTTGGTCCCAAACGGACAGAAAATGGAAAAGTGCTGTGGTCATTAAGGGGTTAAAATGGTGAATTTTACTGGACAATTGTCCTGACCATCCCTTTATGACTACAGTGTACCCATCTGTTAATTTGAAGTTGTCTTGTCCCTCTAGGAAGTTGGGTCATTGCTCTGTGGGTTATTATTGAATTATTAACATTATTAAAGGGACACTAAACCCAAATTTTGTCTTTTGTGATTCAGATAGAGCATGAAACTTTAAGCAACTTTCTTATTTACTCCTATTATCAAATGTTCTTTATTCTCTTGGTATCTTTATTTGAAATGCAAGAATGTACGTTTAGATGCCGGCCCATTTTTGGTGAACAACCTAGGTTGTCCTTGCTGATTGGTGGATAAATTCATCCACCAATCAAAAACTGCTGTCCAGAGTCTGAACAAAGAAAAAAGCTTAGATGCCTTCTTTTTCATATAGAGATAACAAGAGAAAGAAGAAACATTGATAATAGGAGTAAATTAGAAAGTTGCTTAAAATTGCATGCTCTATCTGAATCACGAAAGAAAAATGTTGGGTTCAGTGTCCCTTTAATTCTGTGGATGTGAAATTTGAACTTCCTCCTAACTACATAATTCACACTGTCTTCAATCTCAAGATAATAATTTTTCTCATCTTCCTCCTGTTTCTATGGCTGGTGTGGATGAATTTGAAGTTAAAAAGATTTTGGATTCCTCCTGTATCAATTTTGGTCATTTTCAATATCTGATTAAGTGGAGGGGTTACAGTTCAGAAGAGAAATCTTGGTAACCAACAGCTAATGTTCATTCTCCACATCTTCTATGTCTGTTTCATATTCAGCATCTTTTTCATCCTAGTCCTGTTCATGCTCTGAGGTAATGCTTTAGGAGGGAGCTATGTCATGCCATGAGGTGCTGTAAGGACCACACTACCCTACCTGGTTCTGTGGTGATGCACACTGCTGATGGATTGCCTGGTGCTGACTGGCGTTCTTATAAACTACTTTGCTGATCTACCTGACTATGACCTGCTCAGAGTAACCTTTAGCTTAACTCTGCTTGGTACCTGTTTTATCACCTTGTTTTCATAATCTAGTGTGACATGCAATTTTGATGTTTTCTAACTCTGGAAACATGATCAATTAATCATAGGGGCTTATGACAGTGTAAGTGCAATCTATTGAACCCAGAATATAAGAAATGTCAAGTAGCTGGGGAAAAATATGTAACAACCTATTTTTTTTATTTTTTGGATAGATAAACAAATTGATAGTTATTCTGATGACTACCCACATATGTGAACTTCTACAGTGTTTGCACTGGCTTTGAAAATTATCTGGTAACTTTAAACAAGTCCTGGTTTCCCGATTGTCTAAACCCGGTCATGTGGTCTGGATCTATATGGAGCAGCATCACAGAACTAGTGTGGGATGCAAGGAAGTGACAGCTCCTTGTCACAGCTTGGAAAACCAGCTGAGAAGACTGCATTGTATATTACAAGTGTCCATAGACCACTACCATTGCTTGTTTCCATTGAGCCATTAAAAATGGAGCCGTAAGCTACCGAAGTGGCCGACAGCTAAAAGTAATTCACTGCTCGATTTTAGTACGAGGATTCCATTGAAAAGGTTTCCGCTTTGCGAGGGGTCGCACTTTTCGTGTTGGTGTAAGTTAGCATTGTGTTAACGCTTCCACCCAATGCCGGATTTCTAAAACATTAAAAGGTTACTATGGTAACCCGACCTTAGACTACACTCGATCACATCCAATAGGATAAGAGCTACTGAAATCCTATTGGCTGATTTGAACAGCCAATAGGATTTCAGTAGCTCTTATCCTATTGGCTGATTTGAATTTGAATAATCAAATCAGCCAATAGGAATGCAAGGGACGCCATATTTAACCTTGTACCTTGAATTCACTATACAGTGTATGGTGGTGATCGTACAAAGAGGATCCTCCACGCTCCATGGCTCTCCGGTTGCCGGTCTTCAGTTCCGCAGTCACCGGTCTTCAGTTCTGCGGTCACTGGTCTTTAGTTCCACGGTCCTGGATGAAAATAGAAGAGGTTGCCGCTTGAAAGAAGACTTCACTGCCGGACTTCAGGAACCATGAGTACCTATCTGGAGGTTAGAGTTAGGCTTCTTTTTTATTTCTGGGGGATTTTTATTATTATGATTAGGGATTGGGCACTGTAAAAGAGCTGAATGCCCTTTTAAGGGCAGTAAAAGAGCTGAATGCCCTTTTAAGGGCAATGCCCATACAAATGCCCCTTTAGGGGCAATGGGTAGTTTATTATTATTATTATTATTCTTTATTTATAAAGTGCCAACAGATTCCGCAGCGCTGTTCATAGGTAACAAAGATAAAAGGACAGTACAATATGAGACACCAGACAAAATTTAACAAACAAATACAGGAGAAATTGGGAGCCCTGTTCCCGGGGGAACTTACAATCTAAATGGGTAGGAGGGTGAGAAACAGGAGGTGGGGACTGCAACGGTGGGAATGATGTTAGTGTGAAGTTAGATGAGGGCAACTATTAGGCAAGTGGAATTCATTAGCTACTGATTTGGTTATAGGCTTCCCTGAACAAGAAGGTCTTTAGGGAGCGTTTAAAGGAGGAGAGGTTGGGGGAAAGTCTGACAGCACGAGGAAGTGCGTTCCAGAGGGTTGGTGCCGCACGAGAGAAGTCCTGGAGTCTAGCATGAGAGGAGGTGATGGTAGAAGAGGCAAGGAGTAGCTCGTTGTTGGATCTTAGGGGACGGGCTGGAGTATATTTGTTGATGAGTGAGGACAGGTATGGGGGGGCTGCATTGGTAAGGGCTTTGTAGGTCAAAGTGAGAATTTTGAATTTAATTCTGCTGTGAATGGGGAGCCAGTGAAGGGACTCACAGAGGGGTGCGGCAGATACAGAGCGTCGAGAGAGGTGGATTAGCCTAGCAGAGGCATTTAGAATGGATTGAAGGGGGGAGAGGCGGGAGAGAGGAAGGCCAGTTAGTAGGTTGTTACAGTAGTCAAGCCGTGAAATTACTAGGGAATGGATTAGCTGTTTAGTAGTTTCAGCACTCAGAAAAGGACGAATTTTGGAGATATTGCGTAGGTGGTTGCGACAGGATGAAGAGAGCGATTGGATGTGGGGTATGAAGGACAGATTGGAGTCGAGTGTAACTCCAAGGCAGCGGACTTGGGGTGATGGGGAGATAGTGGTGTCACTGACAGTGATAGTAAAGTTAGAAACTGAAGTAGAATTAGTTGGGGGGGATTAGAAGAAGCTCAGTCTTGGACATGTTGATTTTTAGGTGGTGAGAGGCCATCCAGGAAGAAATGCCAGATAAGCAGTTTAGGATTTTCTAGTGTTAGTTTTTTTTGGGGGGGTTTGATTGGTTTGGGGTTTTACTGTTAGGGGGGAACTTAATTTTTTTAAGGGCTATTGGTAGTTTAGTATTAGATTAGGAGGTGTTTTTATTTTGAGGGGGCTTTTTATTTTCATAGGGATTAGGTTTAAAAAAAAATTCTGATAATTGTGTTTATTATTTTATGTTATTTTAGACTTTTTTATTTTCTGTAATTTTAGTTTAATTTAAACTTAGTTTTTTTCATTTTTAAAGTAATGTTAGTTTTTTTTTATTTTAATTGTAATTTAGGATTATTTTAATTTATGTAATGGGGTTAATTTAAGGGGTGTTAGGATAGGGTGCTTAGTGATTAGTTATTTGCGTTGTGAGGTTTAGGGGTTAATAGATTTATTAGGTTAATTGCGATGTGGGTTAATGGCAGATTAGGGGTTAATAATTTAAATAGATAGTTTGCATTGTGGGGCATTGTGGATTAGGGGTTAATATTTTAAATAGCTAGTTTGCGTTGTGGGGCATGGCGGTTTTGCGGTTAATACATTTATTATAAGTTGCGATGTGGGGAGGGTGGCAGATAGAAGGGTTTTGACATGCCTGGTTAGATTTCAATGGGAAAAAGGTCTCAAAGAGGACCTTTTTCCTGTTTTACACCTAGTTGAGCTGGGTGTTATTTTTGTTAATGTATCGGTAGCCTCTGACAGTGTATTTATGGTTTGCGCGGTCATTGGAAACCGGGTATTATTTAAAGATTAGCGGCTTCCTATACTTTGTATGGGACAGGATAATGTTTTCAGCAGCCGGAGTCAAGTTGCCGAAATTGGGTTTTAACGGGCCGTTGGAAGAAGTCGATAAACGATATTGCTTCCGACAGCTTATTTATCGGTTTGCGAGTGGACGCAAACGGAATTACGGTTCAATGGAAACTAGCTCTTAGTTGGCAATTATTTTATCGTAACAACTTAATATATTTAATACTATGCCTGAAAACTGTGGAGTAAGCAGTTATGATTGAATTGTATTTTTAAACTGTTTTATTAATTTTGGCAATTTTTTAAGATCTCATGTATCAGTCATTTTGAGATTTTGATGTTTTAAGACTTTTTTGGGATGAGTGCAAATTTACGCCTAGATTATGAGTTGTGTGTTAAGGTAAAAAAGCAGCGTTAACAGGTCCTAACGCTGCTTTTTTACGCCCGCTGGTATTACGAGTCTTGCAGGTATAGGTGTACCGCACACTTTTTTGGCCTTACCGCAAATCAACTTACTTAAATTTCTTAAAGGCTTTTTTTCTATGAGACTTCCATAGCGCATATTACGAGTTTTTCCTGGGAGGCCAAAAACTGAGCAGTACAGCCTCTACCGCTAAGATTCCTAACGCATTTTAAAGTCAGTAGTTATGAGTTTTACGCTACAAAGCTGTAGCATAAAACTCATAACTAAAGTGCTAAAAAGTACACTAACACCCATAAACTACCTATTAACCCGTAAACCGAGGCCCTCCGCATCGCAAACACTAAAATAAAATTATTAACCCCTAATCTGCCGCTCCAGACATCGCCGCCACTATAATAAACATATTAACATCTAAACCGCCGCACTCCCGCCTCCCAAAAACTAGTTAAATATTATTAACCCCTAATCTGCTGCCCCAACATCACCGCCACCTACATTATACTTATTAAACCCAATCTGCCGTTCCCAACGTCGCCGCCACTATTCTAAATTTATTAACCCTTTAAACCTAAGTCTAACCCTAACCCCCCCTAACTTAAATATAATTTAAATAAATGTAAATACAAATTACTATAATAACCTAAATTATTCCTATTTAAAACGAAATAATAAATAAATAAATAAATTCCCTACATTAAATACAATTAAATAAATTAAATTAAATTAGCTAAATTACGTTGAAAAAAACACACTAAATTACAGAAAATAAAAAATAAATTACAAGATCTTTAAACTAATTACACCTAATCTAATAGCCTTATCAAAATAATAAAAGCCCACCCAAAATAAAAAAAAACCCTAGCCTAAATTAAACTACCAAAAGCCCTTAAAAGGGCCTTTTGCAGGGCATTGCCCCAAATAAATTAGCTCTTTTACCTGTAAAAAAAATACAAACAAACCCCAACAGTAAAACCCACTACCCACACAACCAACCCCCCAAATAAAAGCCTAACTAAAAAAACCTAACCTGAAAAGGTCATTTGGATGGGAATTGCCCTTAAAAGGGCATTTAGCTCTATTGCAGCCCAAAGCCCTAACCTAAAAAATAAACCCACCCAATACACCCTTAAAATATCCGGCGCGGAGCATCCTCTTCCAATAACGTCTTCTTGATGAATGAAGGTGCCTTTTCAGCGTTAAAACAGCACCTCAGCTATTACAAGGTGTTGTGGGTATAGTTGTACTGCACACCTTTTAGCCTGTAATGCAACGTCAGTCCTGCACACCTAAAAATTACGTTTTTTTATGGGATTCCCATTGCGCCGGTATTACGAGTTTTGCGTTCTGGCTAAAAAGCAAGCGTTACAACCTAAAATGACAAGATCCATAACGCCATCTAAAATCAGTAGTTATGAGTGTTACGCTACAAAGCTATAGCATAAAACTCATAACAAAACTGTTACAAAGTACACTAAACACCCATAAACTACCTATTAACCCCTAAACCGAGGCCCTCCCGCATCGCAAACACTAAAATAAATTTATTAACCCCTAATTTGCTGGCACTAAAAAAATTTATTAACCCCTTTTCTACCGCTCCCTGACATTTTCAACACTATAATAAATGTATTAACCCCTAAACCGCCACCCGCCTGCATCGCAAACACTATTTAAATATTATTAACCCCTAATCTGCTGTCCGCCCACACCGCCACTATAATAAACCTATTAACCCCTAAACCGCAAGCCCCCACAACAAAATATACTAAAATAAACTATTAACCCCTAAACCGCAAGCCCCCCACAACAAAATAAACTAATTTAAACTAGTAACACCTAAACCTAACGACCTAACTTTATATTAAAATTTAAAAAAATAATTTAAACTAGCAATTAAACTATTATAATCTAATTGCAAAAAATAAAAACTAACTAAATTACAAACCCCCCCACTAAATTACGAAATATAACAAACAAATTAGCAAAAATAAAAAAGAATTACACCTTATCTAATAGCCCTATCAAAATAAAAAAGCCCCCCAAATAAAAACCCCCAGCCTACAATAAACTAAAAACTGAAAAAAATACAAACACCCCCCAACAGTAAAACCCACCACCCAACCAGACCCCCAAATAAAGAAAACTATCTAAAAAGCCTAAGCTACCCATTGCCCTGAAAAGGGCATTTGTATGGGCATTGCCCTTAAAAGGGCATTTAGCTCTTTTACTGCCCAGAAGCTAAACAAAAAAATAAAACCCACCCAATAAACTCTTAAAAAACCACTAATCCCCTGACGATCCTCTTACAGTTGTTGAAGTCCCACTTGAAGGATCTTCATCCAGCCGGCGAAGTCATCATCCATGCGGCCTCTTCAATCTTCATCCAGCCGGCGAAGTCCTCATCCAGGGGGCAAGAAGTCTTCATCCAGACGGTCTCTTCTATCTTCATCCAGCCGGCGCGGAGCGGGTCCATCCTGAAGACATCCGGCATGGAGCATCCTCTTCATATGGTCGCCGCCATACACTGAATCTTCAATGCAAGGGATGCGATTCAAGATAGCGTCCCTTGCATTCCTATTGGCTGAAAATGTTGAATCAGCCAATAGGATTTAAGCAGCTCTCATTCTATTGGCTAATTCGAATTCGACCGTATGAAGAGGATGCTCCGCGCCAGATGTCTTCAGGATGGACCTGCTCCACGCCGGCTGGATGAATATAGAAGAGACCGTCTGGATGAGGACTTCGCCGGCTGGATGAAGATAGTAGAGGCCGTCTGGATGAAGATTTCTTGCCGCCTGGATAAAGACTTCGCCGGGTTGAAAATCCTTCAAGCGGGATTTCAAAAACTGTAAGTGGATTGTCAGGGGGTTAGTGTTAGGCTTTTTTAAGGGTTTATTGGTTGTGTTTTATTTTTTAGTTTAGGGTCTGGGCAGTAAAAGAGCTAAATGCCCTTTTCAGGGCAATGGGTAGCTTAGGTTATTTTAGATGGTTTTTTTATTTGGGGGGTTGCTTGGGTGCTGGGTTTTACTGTTGGGGGGTATTTTTTTACAGGTAAAAGAGCTGATATCTTTGGGGCAATGCCCCACAAAAGGCCATTTTAAGGGCCATTGGTATATTATTCTAGATTAGTTTTTTCTATTTTGGGGTGTTTTTTTATGGGTATTAGAATAGCAATAATTTTATTTTTGATAATTTGCTTGTTATTTTGTGTAATGTATATATTTAGGGCGTGGTTTTTTTTTAGCAAAAGAGCTGTTTATCTCAGGGCAATTCCCTACAAAAGACCCTTTTAAGGGCCCTTGGTAGTTTATTCTAGAGCAGTTTTTTTATTTTGGGATTTTTTTTTAAGGGTTTTAGAATAGGATTAATCTTTATTTTTTTTAATAATTTCATTTTTTTTGTAATTATAGTTTTTTTTTTTTTAATGGTAGGTTTTAGTGTAAGGCAGGGTTCTATTTCACAGGTAAGTTTGTTTTTATTTTAACTAGATAGTTAGTAAATAGTTAATAACTATTTACTAACTAGTCTACCTAGTTAAAATAAATACAAACTTACCTGTGAAATAAAAATAAAACCTAATGGCTAGATTACGAGTTGTGCGTTAGGGTAAAAAAGCAACGTTAAGAGGTCCTAACGCTGCTTTTTTACGCCCCCTGGTTTTGGAACAGCCAATAGAATGCAAGCTCAATCCTATTGGCTGATTGGATCAGCCAATAGGATTGCACTTCAATCCTATTGGCTGATTGCATCAGCCAGTATGATTTTTTCTACCTTAATTCCGATTGGCTGATAGAATTCTATCCGACAATCGGAATCTAAGGGACGCCATCTTGGATGACATCACTTAAAGGTGCCTTCATTCAGCTTTAGTCGTCTCCAGAAGTAGATGTTCCACGTCGGATGTCTTGAAGATGGACCCGCTCCGCGCCGGATGGATGAAGATAGAAGATGCCGTCTGGATGAAGACTTTTGCCCGTCTGGAGGACCACTTCACCCAGCTTGGATGAAGACGTCTCGCGGTAAGTCGATCTTCAGGGAGTTAGTGTTTTTTTAAGGTGTATTGGGTGGGTTTTATTTTTAGGTTAGGGTTTGGGCAGCAAAAGAGCTAACTGCCCTTTTAAGGGCAATGCCCATCCAAATGCCCTTTTCAGGGCAATGGGGAGCTTAGGTTTTTTTAGATAGTATTTTATTTGGGGGGTTGGTTGTGTGGGTGGTGGGTTTTACTGTTGGGGGGGTTGTTTGTATTTTTTTTTTTCAGGTAAAAGAGCTGATTACTTTGGGGCAATGCCCGCAAAAGGCCCTCTTAAGGGCTATTGGTAGTTTAGTTTAGGCTGTTTTTTTTTTTTTTTTTTGGGAGGCTTTTTTATTTTAATAGGTCTATTAGATTAGGTGTAATTAGTTTAAATATCTGTAATTTGTTTATTATTTTCTGTAATTTTGTGATTTTTTTTGTACTTTAGCTAATTTAATTTAATTTAGGTAATTGTATTTAATTTAGTTAATTTATTTAATTATATTGTAGTGTTAGGTGTTATTGTAACTTAGGTTAGGTTTTATTTTACATGTTAATTTGTATTTATTTTAGCTAGGTAGTTATTAAATAGTTAATAACTATTTAGTAACTATTCTACCTAGTTAAAATAAACACAAACTTGCCTGTAAAATAAAAATAAACCCTAAGCTAGCTACAATGTAACTATTAGTTATATTGTAGCTATCTTAGTGTTTATTTTATAGGTAAGTATTTCGTTTTAAATAGGAATTATTTAGTTAATGATAGGAATATTTATTTAGATTTATTTAAATTATATTTAAGTTAGGGGGTGTTAGGTTTAGGGTTAGACTTAGGGGTTAATAACTTTAATATAGTGGCGACGACGTTGGGGGCGGCAGATCAGGGGTTAATAAGTGTAGGTAGGTGGCGGCGACGTTGAAGGCGGCAGATTAGGGGTTAATAAATATAATGTAGGTGGCAGCGATGTTGGGGTCAGCAGATTAGGGGTTCATAAGAGTATAATGTAGGTGGCGGCGGTGTCCGCAGATTAGGGGTTAATAAGTGTAAGATTAGGGGTGTTTAGACTCGGGGTTCGTGTTAAGGTGTTAAGTGTAGACATAACTTTTATTTCCCCATAGGAATGAATGGGGCTGCTTAAGTGAGTTTTACGCTGCTTATTTGCAGATGTTAGACTTTTTTTAGCCGGCTCTCCCCATTGATTCCTATGGGGAAATCGTGCACGAGCACGTTACACCAGCTCACCGCTGACTTAAGAAGTGCAGGTATTGGAGTGCGGTAATGAGCAAAATTTTGCCCAACGCTCACTTCTTGTCTTTTAACGACGGGTTTCTGAAAACTCGTAATACCAGAGCTGTAGGTAAGTGAGTGGTGAGGGAAAACTGCTCATTAGGACCGCATAGCCTCTAACGCAAAACTCGTAATCTAGCCGTAAGATAGCTACAATATACCTATTAGTTATATTTTAGCTAGCTTAGGTTTTATTTCACAGGTAAGTATGTATTTAGTTTTAAATATGTATTATTTAGTTAATAATTGTAAATTTTATTTAGATCTAATTTAATTATGTTAAAGCTAGGGGGGTTAGGGTTAGCGTTAGGGTTAGGTTTAGGGTTAGGTTTTGGGGTTAATAGGTTAATATAGTTTAATTTAGCTTGTTGCAATGTGGGGGGCGGTTTAGGGGTTAATAGGTTTATTTAGTTAATAATTGTAAATTTAATTTAGCTATATTTTTTTTATGTTAAAGTTAGGGGGTGTTAGGGTTAGGTTTAGGGTTACGTTAGGGTTAGGGTTACATTAGGGTTAGGGTTACATTAGGGTTAGTTTTAAGGGTTAATATATTTTAATTTAGCTTGTTGTGATGTGGGGGGCTGGCAGTTTAGGGGTTAATAAATGTAGTATAGTGGCAGCGATATCGGGAGCGACAGATTAGGGGTTAATAATTTTATTTAGGCAGCGGCTATATCGGGAGCTGCAGATTAGGGGTTAATAATTGTAGGCAGGCATTAGCAATGTTGGGGACAGCATATTAGGGGTGTTTAGACGTAGGGTTTATGTTAGGGTGTTAGGTTTAAACAGTATTTTAATTTCCCCAAAGACATCAATGGGGCTGCGTTATGGAACTTTTGTTTCAGCAATCACAGGTGTTAGTTTTTTTTTGTGCCAGCTCTCCCCATTGATGTCTATGGGGAAATCGTGCAAGAGTACGTCTCAGCAGCGCTCTGATTGTGTGGAGCTCAACGCAACCATACCACACGCAAAAGGCGTATGTTTGAAAACTTGTAATGACAGGAAATTAAATAAAGTAACTTTTGTTGCGTTTGTTAATTTCTCTATAACGCTCAAAACTCGTAATCTAGCTGATTGTTAATTACATTATGTGTTTTGCCTATTTGCAAGTAAATTTATATTAATTTACCTTGGCTTCCTGTGGAGCGCTGTTCATAGATAAACCAATTGCCTATGCTGTTGATACAAGGCATTTATTAAAGGGACAGTCTAGTCCAAAATAAACTTTCATGATTCAGATAGGGCATGTCATTTTAAACAATTTTCCAATTTACTTTTATCACCAAATTTGCTTTGTTCTCTTGGTATTCTTAGTTGAAAGCTTAACCTAGGAGGTTCACATGCTAATTTCTTAGACCTTGAATGCCAGCTCTTTTCAGAATGCATTTTAACAGTTTTTAACCACTAGAGGGTGTTAGTTCATGTTTTTCATATAGATAACACTGTGCTCATGCAGCAGGCACTGATTGGCTAAACTGCAAGTCTGTCAAAAGAACTGAAACAAAGGGACAGTTTGCAGAGGCTTAGATACAAGATAATCACAGAGGTTAAAAGTATATTATTATAACTGTGTTGGTTATGCAAAACTGTTTAATGGGTAATAAAGGGATTATCTATCTTTTAAAACAATAAAAATTCTGGTGTAGACTGTCCTTTTAATTATATGAAATACTAACAAAATTTAGATTAGGCTACTCCACTGAGAATGTCCTGCATGTTTTTTAAATGTTCTAGCTGCAGTTTTGTCAGGCCCTGGTTTCTGAACACAGATCTGGGTTTGCTAAGAAGAAGTGGCTTAGTGCGGCTGATGGTGTAGACTTCGTTCTCTTGTTCTGCTTGCAAGATTTGCAGTACTAAGGTTTGCACAGTGGTTAAGGAAGTGTGCACTGTGGATAGCATTGCTGTGGCTTCCACTAAACTTGCTAGCTATTGGGAATGTTTTGGCTTGCACTAAGAATAGAGCAGCTGAGGCTTCTTTTAAAGTTACTGGGGGTCGATCCGATAAAAATCGTCGCCCGCAAAAGCTGGCGACGCCAATATTTGCGCTGGTTTAGTATCACATATACGGCGTAACCTAGAAGTTACGCGCGTATATTTCTGCCGTCGCCCGTAGTTTTTTGGGCCATAGGCAGGTATACCAAACCAGCGCAGTTTGGTATCCAATATACAGCGTAAGGACTTACGTGGCGAAAATGGAGAAATCTTACTCCATTTTCACCTCGCCACAAAAAGCAGCCGTAAGAAGCCTTACGCTGACTATTGGAGCCCCGTAACTCCCTAAACTAGCTGCTAAATAAACCTAACGCATGCGCAATGTCTATATAGCTGTCAACCGCGATCTGCTAAATAAAACCTAACACTTAACGCATGCGCAATGTCTATCTAGCTGTCAACCGCGATCTGCTAAATAAAACCTAACACCTAACGCATGCGCAATGTCTATCTACCTGTCAACCGCGATCCCCCGCCGCAATCCCTAATAAAGTATTTAACCCCTAAACCGCCGCCATCTACATAAACTAACCCTCTACTGTGAGCCCCTAAAACCGCCACCATCTAACTGATCTATCCCCTAATGTGAACCCCTAAAACCGCCGCCATCTACCTGATCTATCCCCTAATCTGACCCCTTACACCGCCGCCAGCTATATTAATATTATTAACCCCTAATCTAATATCCATAAAGTAATAAGCTCTATTACCAGCCCTTAAAAGGGCTTTTTGCGGGGCTTTGCCCCAAGGTTAACAGCTCTTTTGCCCTATAACCTGCCCTCCCTACACCGCCGCCACCTATATTAATAGTATTAACCCCTAATGTAAGCCCCTTACACCGCCGCCATCTATATTAAAATTATTAACCCCTAATTTAATCTACCTACCCCGCCGCCAGCTATATTATCTATATTAACCCTAAGTATATTATAGTTAATATAGTTATTACATTGTATATATATATATTAACTATATTAACCCTAATTATATTAGGGTTAATATAGTTACTATAGTATTTATATTAACTATATTAACTCTATCTAACCCTAACACCCCTAACTAAATTCTTATTAAATAAATCTAATTCATATTATAAACTAAAATATTGCTATTTAAATCTAAATACTTACCTATAAAATAAACCCTAAGATAGCTACAATATAATTAATAATTACATTGTAGCTATGTTAGGGTTTATATTTATTTTACAGGTAAATTGTTAATTATTTTAACTAGGTACAATAGCTATTAAATAGTTATTAACTATTTAATAGCTACCTATTTAAAATAATTACCCAATTACCTGTAAAATAAATCCTAACCTAAGTTACAAATACACCTATACTATCAATAAATTAAAAAAAACTACAAATATCTATCTAAAAATACAATTAAATAAACTAAACTAATTGGTTCAGCCAATCGGATTGAACTTGAATCTGATTGGCTGATTCAATCAGCCAATCAGATTTTTCTACCTTAATTCCGATTGGCTGATAGAATCCTATCAGCCAATCGGAATTCGACGGACGCCATCTTGGATGACGTCATTTAAAGGTACCTCATTCGTCGTTCAGTCATCGGCCGGGATGGATGCTCCGCGTTGGAGAAGCGAAGAATGAAGATTGAAGATGCCGCTTGATGGAAGATGCTTTTTTTTTGTAATTTAGTGTTTGTTTGTTTTTTGTAATTTAGTTTAGTTTATTTAATTGTATTTTTAGATAGATATTTGTAGTTTATTTAATTTATTGATAGTGTAGGTGTATTTGTAACTTAGGTTAGGATTTATTTTACAGGTAATTGGGTAATTATTTTAACTAGGTAGCTATTAAATAGTTCATAACTATTTAATAGCTATTATACCTAGTTAAAATAATTAACAATTTACCTGTAAAATAAATATAAACCCTAACATAGCTACAGTGTAATTATTAATTATATTGTAGCTATCTTAGGGTTTATTTTATAGGTAAGTATTTAGATTTAAATAGGAATATTTTAATTAATAATATTAATATTAGATTTATTTTAATAAGAGTTTAGTTAGGATGTTAGAGTTAGATAGGGTTATTATACTTAATATATATATATATATATATATATATATATATATAATATAATAACGATATTAACTATATTAACCCTAATATTATTAGGGTTAATATAGTTAATATATATAATATAATAACTATATTAACTATATTAACCCTAATATAATTAGGGTTAATATAGTTAATATAGCTGGCCGCGGTGCAGGGGGATTAGATTAGGGGTTAATACATTTATTATAGGTGGCCGCGGTGTAGGGGGATGTAGATTGTAGGCAAAAGAGCAGTTTACTTTGTGACAAAGCCCCGCCAAAAGCCCTTTTAAGGGCTGGCAAAAGAGCTGAATTCTTTGGGGCATGCCCTGCAAAAAGCCCTTTTAAGGGCTAGCAAAAGAGCTGCTACTTTGGGGCAATGCCACGCAAAAAGACCTTTTCAGGGCTATTTGCAGGGTTAGACTTAGGTTTAGTGGTAGGGATAGTTTAGTATTTTAGGGGTTAAATAATTTAATATAGATAGCGGTGGGGTAGGGGGATTACATTAGGGGTTAATAATTTTAAAATAGATAGCGGCGGGGTAGGGGCTCACTTTAGGGGGTAGGTAAGGTAGATGGCGGCGGTGTTAGGGGCTCACTTTAGGGGGTTATAGATTTAATATAGCTGGCGGCGGTTTAGGGGTTAATAACTTTATTAGGTAGCGGCGGGCTCCGGGAGCGGCGGTTTAGGGGTTAATACATATTTTATTGTTAGGATAGTGAGGGGGGATAGCGGATAGAGGGTTAGACATGTCGGGCTATGTTAGGGAGGCGTGTTAGACAGTGCGGGTGATTTAGACTTTAGTCAGGTTTTGTAGGCGCCGGCAGTTTCTAACGTGGCGCAAGTCACTGGCGACGCCAGAAATTTGTACTTGCGCAGATTTCTGGACATCGCTGGTTTATCCGACTTACGGCACGTTAGCATCTGACGGCGCCGTATATGGGATAGCTCGAGTTGCGAGCTGAAACTGCAGGCGACGCGGGTTCCCTCACTTGCGCCGCAAAGTACGATCTATATCGGATCGCGTCCCAGGTTTTCAGGTTACAGTAAACTATGCTAAAGGTAGCACTATATATTACCTACATATCTGCAATCAGTCTGTAGGTATCTGGTGCCAAGGCCTCTGGGGGAGGTTTTAAAAGACCTGTACTCATGTGTTTGGTAAGAAGTTCTGGTGTTCTTGCTCTTGACCTGTTTTCTTGACCCTGAACCTGGCTTTTATCCTGGTTTATGTGTCTTGCTTCATCCTTGTCTGTACTCTGCCAATCTGGTATTGAATTTTGGCTTTGTTCTTGACTTCCATGCTGATAGCCCTCTACTGGCTAACTTCTGCTACTGTTCATCTAATGACTATCCTAATTTGCACCTGTCCTAGGCCTGAAACACATCTCTTGTAGCATTGGTTCCAGACTCTAATGAAGTTAGCTATCTATTTACCTTATACATTCAATGAATTTTCACTATACCAGGTATATTTTTATTTGATTGTTACCTACTCTCTAGCTGTGGCCCTAAAGCTGTAGAAGCTGAGCTTCCCTCAACATATATTGGTCTAGGATTTCTACATTAATCAGGTCCTAGGGATATTTGGGTGATGGACTCTCCTAAGTGTCAAAATGGAGAAGCCCCACTGTGAGTCTGCCTTAGGGGTGAAACACATATGCTGTTGGCAAAAAGGCTGTTTTTATTTTTGTTACTGCAGAAATTGAGTCTGGACACTTTCTATATGCAATACCCTCTGTTTGTTGAAAGACACTTGCTAATATGAAGGAGGATGGTAATTAGGCATACACCTGTGCTGGAGGTGGGTGTAGCACAGCTACCTGATTGGTTCTGGAATCGGTCTGTGCAGCTCTAACACTTTGGAGATGAATCACTTGAAAGAAATAGGTGATAAAGTGCCCAGAGGCTGTGGTTTTTTAATAGCATTGTTTGTATCAAAGGCAAGCTTGTGCTGGCTAACACCGCAGTATGCTTCAAAGGTGCAGAGTGATGTCAGAGGAAAAGGCTTAAAGGGACATGCCACAGACATTTTTTCTTTTATGATTTAGAAAGAGAATGCAATGTTAAACATCTTTCTAATTTACTTATATTATTTAATTTGTTTTATTCTCTTGATATTCTTTGATGAAAAGCATATCTAGATATGCTCATTAGCTGCTGATTGGTTGCTGCACATAGAAGCATCATGTGATTGGTTCACCATGTGCATTGCTTTTTCTTCAAAGAAGGATATTTAAAAAATGAAGCAAAATAAATTATGGAAGTAAATTGTAATGTTATTTAAATTTCTATTCTCCTGCACGAGCTCCTGTAAGAAAGGGAGTCCCAGGAGGGGAATACAAGCCATATCCACTGTTCAAGTCATGTAAGCCTCCACTTATGACTTTGCTTGCATCTATACTATCCAGTCATAACTTTGAGTGCGGTGCAAACCGCGGTACAGACCGGAACATATGGCATTAATGCTTTGAACTGCATATGTTATAGCTGTTAACTATTTGACCGGGACACTTATTTACCTGTTTTAACCCACCCTGATATGAAGGATGTTTGTTTCATTTGACTTGTGTTGTTTTAACAGTGCAAAATATATTGTTACAAATATGGGCCTAGATTTGGAGTTTGGCGTTAGCCGTGAAAACCAGCGTTAGAGGCTCCTAACGCTGGTTTTAGGCTACCTCCGGTATTTGGAGTCACTCAAAATAGGGTCTAACGCTCACTTTTCAGCCGCGACTTTTCCATACCGCAGATCCCCTTACGTCAATTGCGTATCCTATCTTTTCAATGGGATTTTTCTAACTCCGGTATTTAGAGTCGTGTCTGAAGTGAGCGTTAGACATCTAACGACAAAACTCCAGCCGCAGGAAAAAAGTCAG
The DNA here is from genome assembly GCF_027579735.1 of Bombina bombina. NCBI lineage: Eukaryota > Metazoa > Chordata > Amphibia > Anura > Bombinatoridae > Bombina > Bombina bombina. The sequence goes on from NC_069500.1 coordinate 1,131,287,903, forward strand.
TAGTTAAGAGCTTTCTGGGCTAACGCCGGTTCATAAAGCTCTTAACTACTGTACTCTAAAGTACACTAACACCCATAAACTACCTATGTACCCCTAAACCGAGGTCCCCCCACATCGCCGCCACTCGATTAAATTTTTTTAACCCCTAATCTGCCGACCGCCACCTACGTTATACTTATGTACCCCTAATCTGCTGCCCCTAACACCGCCGACCCCTATATTATATTTATTAACCCCTAACCTGCCCCCCACAACGTCGCAGCCAGCTACCTACAATAATTAACCCCTAATCTGCCGACCGCAAAGCACCGCCACCTACGTTATACTTATGTACCCCTAATCTGCTGCCCCTAACACCGCCGACCCCTATATTATATATATTAACCCCTAATCTGCCCCCCTCAATGTCGCCTCCACCTGCCTACACTTATTAACCCCTAATCTGCCGACCGGACCGCACCGCTACTATAATAAAGATATTAACCCCTAATCTGCCCTCCCTAACATCGCCGACACCTAACTTCAATTATTAACCCCTAATCTGCCGACCGGAGCTCACCGCTATTCTAATAAATGTATTAACCCCTAAAGCTAAGTCTAACCCTAACACTAACACCCCCCTAAATTAAATATAATTTTAATCTAACGAAATTAATTAACTTTTATTAAATAAATTATTCCTATTTAAAGCTAAATACTTACCTGTTAAATAAATCCTAATATAGCTACAATATAAATTATAATTACATTGTAGCTATTTTAGGATTAATATTTATTTTACAGGTAACTTTGTATTTATTTTAACCAGGTACAATAGCTATTTAATAGTTAAGAACTATTTAATAGCTAAATAGTTAAAATAATTACAAATTTACCTGTAAAATAAATCCTAACCTAAGTTACAATTAAACCTACCACTACACTATCAATAAATTAATTAAATAAAATACCTATAATTATCTACAATTAAACCTAACACTACACTATCAATAAATAAAGTACAAAAAATAAAAAAGAACTAAGTTACAAAAAATAAAAAAATATTTACAAACATAAGAAAAATATTACAACAATTTTAAACTAATTACACCTACTCTAAGCCCCCTAATAAAATAACAAAGCCCCCCAAAATAAAAAAATGCCCTACCCTATTCTAAATTACTAAAGTTCAAAGCTCTTTTACCTTACCAGCCCTGAACAGGGCCCTTTGCGGGGCATGCCCCAAGAAGTTCAGCTCTTTTGCCTGTAAAAAAACCCATACAATACCCCCCCCAACATTACAACCCACCACCCACATACCCCTAATCTAACCCAAACCCCCCTTAAATAAACCTAACACTAAGCCCCTGAAGATCTTCCTACCTTGTCTTCACCCTGCCAGGTTCACCGATCGGTCCAGAAGAGCTCCTCCAATGTCCTGATCCAAGCCCAAGCGGGGGGCTGAAGAGGTACATGATCCGGCTGAAGTCATCATCCAAGCGGGAGCTGAAGAGGTCCATGATCCGGCTGAAGTCATCATCCAAGCGGGAGCTGAAGAGGTCCATGATCCGGCTGAAGTCTTCATCCAAGCGGGGCAGAAGAGGTCTTCCATCCGATTGAAGTCTTCATCCAAGTGGGATCTTCTATGGTCATCCATCCGGAGCGGAGCGGCAGGATCCTGAAGACCTCCGATGCGGAACATCCATCCTGGCCGACGACTGAACGACGAATGATGGTTCCTTTAAATGACGTCATCCAAGATGGCGTCCCTCGAATTCCGATTGGCTAATAGGATTCGATCAGCCAATTGGAATTAAGGTAGGAATATTCTGATTGGCTGATGGAATCAGCCAATCAGAATCAAGTTCAATCCGATTGGCTGATCCAATCAGCCAATCAGAATATTCCTACCTTAATTCCGATTGGCTGATAGAATCCTATCAGCCAATCGGAATTCGAGGGACGCCATCTTGGATGATGTCATTTAAAGGAACCGTCATTCGTCGTTCAGTCGTCGGCCAGGATGGATGTTCCGCGTCGGAGGTCTTCAGGATCCTGCCGCTCCGCTCCGGATGGATGACCATAGAAGATCCCGCTTGGATGAAGACTTCAATCGGATGGAAGACCTCTTCTGCCCCGCTTGGATGAAGACTTCAGTCGGATCATGGACCTCTTCAGCTCCCGCTTGGATGATGACTTCATCCGGATCATGGACATCTTCAGCCCCCCGCTTGGGCTTGGATCAGGACATCGGAGGAGCTCTTCTGGACCGATTGGTGAACCTGGCAGGGTGAAGACAAGGTAGGAAGATCTTCAGGGGCTTAGTGTTAGGTTTATTTAAGGGGGGTTTGGGTTAGATTAGAGGTATGTGGGTGGTGGGTTGTAATGTTGGGGGGGGGTATTGTATGTTTTTTTTTTACAGGCAAAAGAGCTGAACTTCTTGGGGCATGCCCTGCAAAGGGCCCTGTTCAGGGCTGGTAAGGTAAAAGAGCTTTGAACTTTAGTAATTTAGAATAGGGTAGGGCATTTTTTTATTTTGGGGGGCTTTGTTATTTTATTAGGGGGCTTAGAGTAGGTGTAATTAGTTTAAAATTGTTGTAATATTTTTCTTATGTTTGTAAATATTTTTTTATTTTTTGTAACTTAGTTCTTTTTTATTTCTCCAACATTGGTGTATCCGGTCCACGGCGTCATCCTTACTTGTGGGATATTCTATTCCCCAACAGGAAATGGCAAAGAGTCCCAGCAAAGCTGGTCACATGATCCCTCCTAGGCTCTGCCCACCCCAGTCATTCTCTTTGCCGTTGCACAGGCAACATCTCCACGGAGATGGTTAAGAGTTTTTTGGTGTTTAAATGTAGTTTTATTCTTCTATCAAGTGTTTGTTATTTTAAAATAGTGCTGGTATGTACTATTTACTCTGAAACAGAAAAGGATGAAGATTTCTGTTTGTAAGAGGAAGATGATTTTAGCAGACAGTAACTAAAATCGATTGCTGTTTCCACACAGGACTGTTGAGATGAAGTAACTTCAGTTGGGGGAAACAGTTAGCAGACTTTTCTGCTTAAGGTATGACTAGCCATATTTCTAACAAGACCATGTAATGCTGGAAGGCTGTCATTCCCCTCATGGGGACCGGTAAGCCATTTTCTTAGTTAAACATAAAAGAATAAAGGGCTTCAAAAAGGGCTTAAAAACTGGTAGACATTTTTCTGGGCTAAAATGATTGCTTTACTAGGCATATTATGCAGATTCTAACTAATAATTGGTATTATAATCTTGGGGAACGTTTAGAAAAACGGCAGGCACTGTGTTGGACACCTTTTTTCAGATGGGGGCCTTTCTAGTTATAGACAGAGCCTCATTTTCGCGCCATTAATGCGCAGTTGTTTTTGGAGAGCAAGGCATGCAGATGCATGTGTCAGGAGCTAAGAATCACTGAAAAAGCTTATAGAAGGCGTCATTTGGTATCGTATTCCCCTCTGGGCTTGGTTGGGTCTCAGCAAAGCATATAGCTGGGACTGTATAGGGGTTAAATGTAAAAACGGCTCCGGTTCCGTTAATTTAAGGGTTAAAGCTCTGAAATTTGGTGTGCAATACTTTTAATGCTTTAAGACACTGTGGTGAAATTTTGGTGAATTTTGAACAATTCCTTCATACCTTTTCACATATTCAGTAATAAAGTGTTTTCAGTTTGAAATTTAAAGTGACAGTAACGGTTTTATTTTAAAACGTTTTTTGTGCTTTGTTGACAAGTTTAAGCCTGTTTAACATGTCTGTACCATCAGATAAGCTATGTTCTATATGTATGAAAGCCAATGTGTCTCCCCATTTAAATTTATGTGATAATTGTGCCATAGTGTCCAAACAAAGTAAGGACAGTAATGCCACAGATAATGATTTTGCCCAAGATGATTCCTCAAATGAGGGGAGTAAACATGATACTACATCATCCCCTACTGTGTTTACACCAGTTATGCCCACACAGGAGGCCCCTAGTACATCTAGTGTGCCTATACTTATTACCATGCAACAATTAACGGCTGTAATGGATAACTCCATAGCAAATCTTTTATCCAAAATGCCTACTTATCAGAGAAAGCGCGATTGCTCTGTTTTAAACACTGAAGAGCAAGAGGATGCTGATGATAACTGTTCTGACATACCCTCACACCAATCTCAAGGGGCCATGAGGGAGGTTTTGTCTGATGGAGAAATTTCAGATTCAGGAAAAATTTCTCATCAAGCTGAACCTGATGTTGTGACATTTAAATTTAAATTAGAACATCTCCGCGCACTGCTTAAGGAGGTGTTATCTACTCTGGATGATTGTGACAATTTGGTCATTCCAGAGAAATGATGTAAGATGGACAAGTTCCTAGAGGTTCCGGTGCCCCCCGACGCTTTTCCTATACCCAAGCGGGTGGCGGACATAGTAAATAAAGAGTGGGAAAGGCCCAGCATACCTTTTGTTCCCCCCACTATATTTAAGAAATTATTTCCTATAGTCGACCCCAGAAAGGACTTATGGCAGACAGTCCCCAAGGTCGAGGGGGCGGTTTCTACTCTAAACAAACGCACTACTATTCCTATCGAAGATAGTTGTGCTTTCAAAGATCCTATGGATAAGAAATTAGAGGGTTTGCTTAAAAAGATTTTCGTACAGCAAGGTTACCTTCTACAACCAATTTCATGCATTGTTCCTGTCACTACGGCAGCGTGTTTCTGGTTCGAGGAACTAGAAAAATCGCTCAGTAAAGAATCTTCGTATGAGGAGGTTATGGACAGAGTTCAAGCACTTAAATTGGCTAACTCTTTTGTTTTAGATGCCGCTTTGCAATTAGCTAGATTAGCGGCGAAAAATTCAGGGTTTGCTATCGTGGCGCGCAGAGCGCTTTGGCTAAAGTCTTGGTCAGCGGATGTGTCTTCCAAGACAAAATTGCTTAACATTCCTTTCAAAGGTAAAACATTATTTGGACCTGATTTGAAAGAGATTATTTCAGACATCACTGGGGGAAAGGGCCACGCCCTCCCACAGGATAGGTCTTTTAAGGCTAAAAATAAGCCTAATTTTCGTCCCTTTCGCAGAAACGGACCAGTCTCTAATTCTGTATCCTCTAAGCAAGAGGGTAATACTTCACAACCCAAACCAGCCTGGAAACCAATGCAAGGCTGGAACAAGGGTAAGCAGGCCAAGAAGCCTAACACTGCTACCAAAACAGCATGAAGGGATAGCCCCCGATCCGGGACCGGATCTAGTGGGGGGCAGACTTTCTCTCTTTGCTCAGGCTTGGGCAAGAGATGTTCAGGATCCTTGGGCGCTAGAAATAGTTTCTCAAGGTTATCTCCTGGAATTCAAGGAACTACCCCCAAGGGGAAGGTTCCACAGGTCTCAATTATCTTCAAACCAAATAAAGAGACAGGCATTCTTACATTGTGTAGAAGACCTGTTAAAGATGGGAGTGATACATCCAGTTCCAATAAGAGAACAAGGAATGGGATTTTATTCCAATCTGTTCATAGTTCCCAAAAAAGAGGGAACATTCAGACCAATTTTGGATCTAAAGATCCTAAACAAATTTCTCAGGGTACCATCGTTCAAAATGGAAACTATTCGAACGATCCTACCTACTATCCAGGAAAATCAATTTATGACTACCGTGGATTTAAAGGATGCGTACCTACATATTCCTATCCACAAGGAGCATCATCAGTTCCTAAGGTACGCTTTTCTGGACAAGCATTACCAGTTTGTGGCACTTCCATTCGGATTAGCCACTGCTCCAAGGATTTTCACAAAGGTACTAGGGTCCCTTCTAGCGGTTCTAAGACCAAGGGGCATTGCAGTAGTACCTTACTTGGACGACATCCTGATTCAAGCGTCGTCCATGTCAAAAGCAAAGGCTCATACGGACATCGTCCTAGCCTTTCTCAGATCTCACGGATGGAAGGTGAACAAAGAAAAAAGTTCTCTGTCCCCGTCAACAAGAGTTCCCTTCTTGGGATCAATAATAGATTCCTTAGAAATGAGGATTTTTCTGACAGAGGTCAGAAAATCAAAACTTCTAAGCTCTTGTCAAGTACTTCATTCTGTTCCTCGTCCTTCCATAGCGCAGTGCATGGAAGTAATAGGATTGATGGTTGCAACAATGGACATAGTTCCTTTTGCACGAATTCATCTAAGACCATTACAACTGTGCATGCTCAGACAGTGGAATGGGGATTATACAGACTTGTCTCCGACGATTCAAGTAGATCAAAAGACCAGAGATTCACTCCGTTGGTGGCTGACCCTGGACAATCTGTCACAGGGAATGAGCTTCCGCAGACCAGAGTGGGTCATTGTCACGACCGACGCCAGCGTAGTGGGCTGGGGCGCGGTCTGGGAATCCCTGAAAGCTCAGGGTCTATGGTCTCGGGAAGAGTCTCTTCTCCCGATAAACATTCTGGAACTGAGAGCGATATTCAATGCTCTCAGAGCTTGGCCTCAACTAGCAAAGGCCAAATTCATAAGGTTTCAGTCAGACAACATGACGACCGTTGCATATATCAATCATCAGGGGGGAACAAGGAGTTCACTGGCGATGAAAGAAGTGACCAAGATAATTCAATGGGCGGAGGATCACTCCTGCCACTTGTCTGCGATCCACATCCCAGGAGTGGAAAATTGGGAAGCGGATTTTCTGAGTCGTCAGACATTCCATCCGGGGGAGTGGGAACTCCATCCGGAAATCTTTGCCCAAATAACTCAATTATGGGGCATTCCAGACATGGATCTGATGGCGTCTCGTCAGAACTTCAAGGTTCCTTGCTACGGGTCCAGATCCAGGGATCCCAAGGCGACTCTAGTAGATGCACTAGTAGCACCTTGGACCTTCAACCTAGCTTATGTATTCCCACCGTTTCCTCTCATCCCCAGGCTGGTAGCCAGGATCAATCAGGAGAGGGCCTCGGTGATCTTGATAGCTCCTGCGTGGCCACGCAGGACTTGGTATGCAGACCTGGTGAATATGTCATCGGCTCCACCATGGAAGCTACCTTTGAGACAGGACCTTCTTGTTCAGGGTCCATTCGAACATCCGAATCTGGTTTCCCTCCAACTGACGGCTTGGAGATTGAACGCTTGATTTTATCAAAGCGTGGGTTTTCAGATTCTGTAATAGATACTCTGATTCAGGCTAGAAAGCCTGTAACTAGAAAAATTTACCATAAAATATGGAAAAAATATATCTGTTGGTGTGAATCTAAAGGATTCCCATGGAACAAGATAAAAATTCCTACAAGAAGGTTTGGAGAAAGGATTATCTGCAAGTTCTCTGAAGGGACAGATCTCTGCTTTATCTGTCTTACTTCACAAAAGACTGGCAGCTGTGCCAGATGTTCAAGCATTTGTTCAGGCTCTGGTTAGGATCAAGCCTGTTTACAGACCTTTGACTCCTCCCTGGAGTCTAAATCTAGTTCTTTCAGTTCTTCAAGGGGTTCCGTTTGAACCCTTACATTCCGTAGATATTAAGTTATTATCTTGGAAAGTTTTGTTTTTGGTTGCAATTTCTTCTGCTAGAAGAGTTTCAGAGTTATCTGCTCTGCAGTGTTCTCCGCCCTATCTGGTGTTCCATGCAGATAAGGTGGTTTTGCGTACTAAGCCTGGTTTTCTTCCGAAAGTTGTTTCCAACAAAAATATTAACCAGGAGATAGTTGTACCTTCTTTGTGTCCGAATCCAATTTGGACGTAGTCCGTGCTCTAAAATTCTATTTAGAGGCTACTAAAGATTTCAGACAAACATCTTCCTTGTTTGTTGTTTATTCTGGTAAAAGGAGAGGTCAAAAAGCGACTTCTACCTCTCTTTCCTTTTGGCTTAAAAGCATTATCCGATTGGCTTATGAGACTGCCGGACAGCAGCCTCCTGAAAGAATCACAGCTCACTCCACTAGGGCTGTGGCTTCCACATGGGCCTTCAAGAACGAGGCTTCTGTTGACCAGATATGTAAGGCAGCGACTTGGTCTTCACTGCACACTTTTGCCAAATTTTACAAATTTGATACTTTTGCTTCTTCGGAGGCTATTTTTGGGAGAAAGGTTTTGCAAGCCGTGGTGCCTTCCATTTAGGTGACCTGATTTGCTCCCTCCCTTCATCCGTGTCCTAAAGCTTTGGTATTGGTTCCCACAAGTAAGGATGACGCCGTGGACCGGACACACCAATGTTGGAGAAAACAGAATTTATGCTTACCTGATAAATTACTTTCTCCAACGGTGTGTCCGGTCCACGGCCCGCCCTGGTTTTTTAATCAGGTCTGATGAATTATTTTCTCTAACTACAGTCACCACGGTATCATATGGTTTCTCCTATATATATTTCCTCCTGTCCGTCGGTCGAATGACTGGGGTGGGCGGAGCCTAGGAGGGATCATGTGACCAGCTTTGCTGGGACTCTTTGCCATTTCCTGTTGGGGAAGAGAATATCCCACAAGTAAGGATGACGCCGTGGACCGGACACACCGTTGGAGAAAGTAATTTATCAGGTAAGCATAAATTCTGTTTTTTTGTACTTTAGTTAGTTTATTTAAATGTATTTATTTGTAGGTATTGTATTTAATTAATGTATTGATAGTGTAGTGTTAGGTTTAATTGTAGGTAATTGTAGGTATTTTATTTAATTAATTTAATGATAGTATAGTGTTAGGTTTAATTGTAACTTAGGTTAGGATTTATTTTACAGGTAATTTTGTAATTATTTTAACTAGGTAACTATTAAATAGTTCTTAACTATTTAATAGCTATTGTACCTGGTTAAAATAATTACAAAGTTGCCTGTAAAATAAATATTAATCCTAAAATAGCTACAATGTAATTATAATTTATATTGTAGCTATATTAGGATTTATTTTACAGGTAAGTATTTAGCTTTAAATAGGAATAATTTATTTAATAAGAGTTAATTAATTTCGTTAGATTAAAATTATATTTAATTTAGGGGGGTGTTAGTGTTAGGGTTAGACTTAGCTTTAGGGGTTAATACATTTATTAGAATAGCGGTGAGCTCCGGTCGGCAGATTAGGGGTTAATGTTTGAAGTTAGGTGTCGGCGATGTTAGGGAGGGCAGATTAGGGGTTAATACTATTTATTATAGGGTTAGTGAGGCGGATTAGGGGTTAATAACTTTATAATAATAGCGGTGCGGTCCGGTCGGCAGATTAGGGGTTAATAAGTGTAGGCAGGTGGAGGCGACGTTGTGGGGGGCAGATTAGGGGTTAATAAATATAATATAGGGGTCGGCGGTGTTAGGGGCAGCAGATTAGGGGTACATAAGGATAATGTAAGTAGCGGCGGTTTACGGAGCGGCAGATTAGGGGTTAAAAATAAAATGCAGGTGTCAGCGATAGCGGGGACGGCAGATTAGGGGTTAATAAGTGTAAGGTTAGGGGTGTTTAGACTCGGGGTACATGTTAGGGTGTTAGGTGCAGACTTAGGAGGTGTTTCCGCATAGCAAACAATGGGGCTGCGTTAAGAGCTGAACGCGGCTTTTTTGCAGGTGTTAGGTTTTTTTTCAGCTCAAACAGCCCCATTGTTTTCTATGGGGGAATCGTGCACAAGCACGTTTTTGAGGCTGGCCGCTTGCGTAAGCAACTCTGGTATTGAGAGTTGAAGCTGCGTTAAAAATGCTCTACGCTCCTTTTTTGGAGCCTAACGCAGCCTTTATGTGGACTCTCAATACCAGAGTTATTTTTATGGTGCGGCCAGAAAAAAGCCGGCGTTAGCTACGCGGGTCCTTACCGACAAAACTCCAAATCTAGGCCATGGTTACTTATTAGCGCATATATACATATATCTTTTTGTATATGGTATATTTGATTAGGCTTTGCAATGCTTTTTTGTAGAATTTGTGGCAAAGAGATTCTTTTGATTTTTAAACTCTAATTATAAATAAAGACCTGGTGTTTGATATAAAAGAGTGCTGAATTCCCTTTCTTTAAAATAGGAGTGAAATATTCTCCTGTAATACTTCTTCAATAAAAGGTTATATATTTTTTCTAGGGCCTGCACCATTCCCTTTATTGAGGGTTTTAAACACCAAGTACCTGGTAGTAAAATCCAGGCCAGGGGATTCACTTTTTCACTCTCACTATTTAAACTATATATATATATATATATATATATATATATATATATATATATATATATATAAATGAACAAGAGGACGTATAAAGGGACTATGTAGTGCTGGTTGTATAGAAATGCGATGGACACAATGGATTTATGTAAAAAAAACTGTGTAAAAAACAGCAAAAAACACAGCAAACAAACCAGCATAAGGAATGTAAGATTATGCACTATACATGTCTATCTAAAGAAATGACAGTCACAAATACTGAACACTTATGTGATACAAATGAGCTATTTGAGAGTTCCAGACTTTGAATAAATGTGAAGTGCAGACTTACAAGAAAGAACCTCAATCATATGAGGTAAGTGATCAGCACATCAGGGAATTCCTCTCAGTGGTTTAAGCTGGCCCCTTTGGATGTTAGTGAAACTTCAGTTGATTAGTTCGCCTGTTTCCCTCTGCTTTCTTGGGTGTAGGTGAAACTTCAGGAGGTTAGCACACTGATTTTCCTCGGCCTCTTCAAGTATGGTTCCTCTCAGCATAGGGTGGGTATTCCATCCGTATATATGGAAGAAAAGAGGCTCAAAATAGTGTGATATTGTTTAAAAACCATATACTTTATTCACACACATACACTCCTAAAAAATTCCTGCTTACATCAAATGTCCTCACAAGTATGAGGTATATACACAGCGGTATAAGCACACACAGAAAGTGCAATCCTATTTCTGCACTATTTCAATGCAATGGTTGTAAATAGCCACAAACAAATGTAGCCTGTTGATAAGTAAAATTCTTATTGGTAAATAAGGATACACCAGGGTATCTGGTATAGAATCAGTCCGTTTCGATTTTGCTTGGTCTAACGCGTTTCAAAGGCTATAAAAATAACTCCTTCTTCAGAGACTGATTTGTATATGCACGGCTGATCCATTTATTCCTGTGTAATCTCGCAGGATTTTTTTGATAAACTTCTAAGTTGGCTTCTCATTGGACTAAGTGAGCACTTAGTCCAATGAGAAGCCAATTTAGAAGTTTATCAAAAAAATCCCGCGAGATTACACAGGAATAAATGGATCAGCCGTGCATATACAAATCAGTCTCTGAAGAAGAAGGAGTTATTTTTATAGCCTTTGAAATGCGTTAGACCAAGCAAAATCGAAACGGACTGATTCTATACCAGATACCCTGGTGTATCCTTATTTACCAATAAGACTTTTACTTATCAACAGGCTACATTTGTTTGTGGCTATTTACAACCATTGCATTGAAATAGTGCAGAAATAGGATTGCACTTTCTGTGCGTGCTTATACCGCAGTGCGTATACCTCATACTTGTGAGGACATTTGATGTAAGCAGGCATTTTTTAGGAGTGTATGTGTGTGAATAAAGTATATGGTTTTTAAACAATATCACACTATTTTGAGCCTCTTTTCTTCCATATATACGGCTGGAATACCCACCCTATCCTGAGAGGAACCATACTTGAAGAGGCCGAGGGAAATCAGTGTACTAACCTCCTGAAGTTTAACCTACACCCAAGAAAGCAGAGGGAAACAGGCGAACCAATCAACTGAAGTTTCACTAACATCCAAAGGGGCCAGCTTAAACCACTGAGAGGAATTCCCTGATGTGCTGAATCTGATCACTTACCTCATATGATTGAGGTTCTTTCTTGTAAGTCTGCACTTCACATATATTCAAAGTCTGGAACTCTCAAACAGCTCATTTATATCACATAAGTGTTCAGTATTTGTGACTGTCATTTCTTTAGATAGACATGTATAGTGCATAATCTTACATTCCTTATGCTGGTTTGTTTGCTGTGTTTTTTGCTGTTTTTTTTACGCTGTTTTTTACGCTGTTTTTTACATAAATCCATTGTGTCCATCACATTTCTATACAACCAGCGCTACATAGTCCCTTTATACGTCCTCTTGTTCATTCATATTTTGTGGAGAGAGAGTGCTGCACAAGCTAGGGAGCTTCTCTCTGTCTTGTTGCAGCTCCCACTCTCCTTAAAGGGACAGCTGCTTTTTGGTTGTTTTTTTGCTCAGAGGGGATCTCTGCCTTCTAGTAATTATATAGATATACTTCCCTGTATATATATATATATATATATATATATATATATATATATTTGCCCTTTCAGTTTAGCTCCTCAATATATCCGCTTTCAGTCTCATATATATATATATATATATATATATATATATATATATATATATATATATATATATATATATATATATACTGTATATATATATACTGTATATATACACAGTATATATATATATATCTATACACACACACAGTATATATATATATGTACATATATGTATAAACTTCAGTCTAGAAAAGACAAGAACACTACAACTCTGACTTACATAGATTTACTAAGACATATTGGGCCAGATTACAAGTGGAGCACAAACATTTGTGCGCAAGCAATATCTGGTTTTCGTGATCGTTTGCATGCAGGTTAAATTGGGATTGCTTCACCACAATTCAAGTTAAGCCAGTTGGGTTAGCACGCCCTCAGAGATATGGTCAAAGGACCAGTAAATACAGTAGATTTGCATATGTAACAAATACATGATAACAAGACAATGCAATTAATCTAAACTTCAAATGAGTAGTAGATTTTTCTCTGACATTTTAGTTATGTCTACTTCCACTGCTCCTGTATCATGTGACAGCCATAAGTCAATCACAAATGCATATGCGTGAATTATTGCACATGCTCAGTAGGAACTAGTGACTCAAAAAGTTTAAATATAAAAAGACTGTGCACATTTTGTTAATGGAAGTAAATGCTCTATCTGAATCATGAAAGTTTAATTTTGACTTCCCGAATGTCCCTTTAACTATTTTGCGAAACAAAAAAGTGTCACAAAACGCATCAAAAGTACATTACAAAGTACAGTTACACTTTATAACACCATCTAATAAAAATTATTTATCAAAAATATTGCACACAAAATGTATTGGGGCTCAAAGTCTAAGAAAAAAAAGCAAACAAAGGGCTTTAACATTGAGATACATACATATACATGTCTAAAGATGTATATGTGTATATATATATATATATATATATATATATATTTATATATGTCATAGAAACTGTATGTATGTGTGTGTGTGTGTATAAATATATATATAAAAAGGTCTTAGAAACCGCACTCACCGGACATTTCGGGGTCTCCCCCTTTATCAAATATATAAATATAAACATAACACATACCTCGATATATACCTGGTGTTACCCCATCATTGTACAGCTCTGCGGAACCAGGAACTCCCCCTGCGTCCCATCAGCACAATTTCACATGCGCAATGGAATCAACGGAAGCGCCAACTAAAAAAAAAAAAAGCAAACCCATATTTAAAAATTACAATCTATATACACATACAGTTACGTTCTGTCACATAATAACACCATCCTATTTCATGTTATTCAACACATCCTTACTGTATATCTAAACAACTGCTTTAGGTTTAGAATTTCAACACCTTATCACACAAAGCAATGTAGATAAAATTCTGTATTTAAGCCCTTAAATTAAAATTAAATTGTCCAGGACATAAATCCATTTGGATTCCCTCTACAGTAGTATTTTAGTCCTGTCTCCACCCCTCATTGGTTTTGGGATGTGGTCTATAATTACATATTTGAGATCAGACACACTGTGTTTTTCTTGAGCAGTGTCTCGCCACAGGTTGATCAGAGTCACCTTTTATAATGACAGCCCTTATAGCAGCCCTGTGGTTTGCCATCCGAGGTCGTAGGTCATTGATAGTCTTACCTACATAGAACTTCCCACATATGCAATGTAAAAGGTACACAATAAATTTGGTAGTGCATGTTACACAATACTTAATCTGAAATCTCTTGTTGGTCCATGGGTGCACAAAAACGCGCATTGAGTTAACCCATTGCATGTTGTGCAATCTGCACACCTATAGCACCCATGTTTACTAGTGCTTAACCATGTTGTAGGCATGTATGCTGCAGGTAAGTCTGCTCTCATTAATATGTCCTGTAGCGAACTTCCTCTGCAGTAGCTAATGTGGGGTGATTCTTTCAGGGGTAACTCTCAAGATATTGGCATATGATTTCTTATCTGGGCTATATTGTTTTACAAAGGTCATCCTGTTTTCCTTCTCATCAGTGTCCTTTATTTTGATGTTCCTCAATATTTCCTCTTGTGACAAGGAGCATGCCTGTTGGTAAGCTTCATTGTTTCTGTGTCCCCCGGTACCGTCTTTGTGTAAACGTGTCATACATTTCTTGCAGTTGTATTTGTTTGCCCATCTCAGTGGTGTTATTTCTTACCACCCGATGGAATTGTAATACAGGTAATTATTTTTTGCTGCCAGGTGGATGGCAGTCCGTGTATAACAGCATTGAGTTTCAATCAGACTCCTTAGTGAATAAAGTTGTGTGTATTTTTCCATTATTTTTAGTGATCCTCAAGTCCAAGAAATCAATAGAACTGTAATTTCAGGTTGATTTATATTTGAGGACTGGATTTATCTCATTTAGAGTATTAAACCACTGTGCCTGTTCCATTGTTGATCCTCTTCAAATTAGAATCAGATCGTCTATATACCTCTTGAATAATTTAATCCGTGGATCCTCAAATATTTTATTCATCTGTCTCTCAAAATCACCCATGTAGATGTTGACATAGGATCAAGCCACATTGAAACCCATTACTGTTCCAGCAGTTTGGAGATAGTATCCCCTCTCAAACTTGAAATAATTCATTCTAAAGTAAAATTCCAATAGTTGTTGTAACACTTGGTGTGTACATATGTATTTATGTATTTATATGTTTTTATATGTATTTATAGACATATATACACATATAAACACATAAATACATTTGTACACATATATAAACATATATATATATATATATATATATATATATATATATATATATTTATATATAAGTGCATTAGAGCCCTTTGCAGTCAAGCAGCTTAAAACATGAAAAAGCATATTTATGCAATATTCATATTTAATAGACAAAAGGGGATAAGCGTACTCACTAATAAACTGTTTAATTATGTATGCTCAGGTTTGCAAGTGAGTAAGGTGTTGAACTCTATGGGGTTTATATGAGGAAAACATGTAAAGAAATATGTATGCAATATTCATATTTCAAGAAGTGTTATAATGTGAATTTACTGTAAATATTTCACATTCCTATGTTCTGCACATTCCAGAATGTTTTGTCTCAGCTGAGCACGTCTCTCTCTCTCTCTCTTCATATTTATGAGATACATACATATACATGTCTAAAGATGTATATTTATATGTATATATATATATATATATATATATATATATATATATATTTATATATGTCATAGAAACTGTGTGTGTGTGTATATATATATATATAAGGTCTTACAAACCGCACTTACCGGACGTTTCTGGGTCTACCCCTTTATCAAACATATAAATATAAACATAACACATACCTCGATATATACCTGGTGTTACCCCATCATTGTACAGCTCTGCCGAACCAGGAACTCCCCCGGCGTCCCATCAGCACAATTGCACATGCCGGCCAACTAAAAAAAAAAAGCAAACCCATATTTAAAAATTACAATCTATATACACATACAGTTACGTTCTGTCACATAATAACATCATCCTATTTCATGTTATTCAACACATCCTTACTGTATATCTAAACAACTGCTTTAGGTTTAGAATTTCAACACCTTATCACACAAAGCAATGTAGATCAAATTGTGTATTTAAACCCTTAAATTACAATTAAATTGTCCAGGACATAAATCCATTTGGATTCCCTCTGCAGTAGTATTTTAGTCCTGTCTCCACCCCTCATATTGTTTTTGGGATGTGGTCTACAATTACATATTTGAGATCAGAAACACTGTTGGCTAGATTACGAGTCTTGCGTTAGCCTTAAAAAGCAGCGTTGAGTGGTCCCAATGCTGCTTTTTAACGCCCGCTGGTATTACGAGTCTGACAGGTACAGGTGTACCACTTACTTTTCTTCTGCGACTCGAGCTTACCGCAAATCCCCTTACGTCAATTGTGTATCCTATCTTTTCAATGGGATTTTCCTAACGCCGGTATTAGGAGTCTTGGAAGAACTGAGCAGTAGACTCTCTCCTGTCAAGACTCCTACCGCATTTAAAAGTCAGTAGTTAAGGGTTTTATGGGCTAACGCCGTAACATAAAACTCTTAACTAAAGTGCTACAAAGTACACTAACACCCATAAACTACCTATTAACCCCTAAACCGAGGCCCCCCCACATCGGAAACACTTTCATAAAGTTTTTAACCCCTAATCTGCCGACCGGACATCGCCGCCACTGTAATAAATATATTAACCCCTAAACCGCTGCACTCCCGCCTCGCAAATGCTAGTTAAATTTTATTAACCCCTAATCTGCCGCCCCCAACGTCGCCGCTACTATATTAAATTTATTAACCTCTAAACCTAAGCCTTACCCTTACACCCCCCTAACTTAAATATAATTTAAATAAAATGAAATAAAATTACTACAATTAAATAAATTAATCCTATTTAAAACTAAATACTTACCTGTAAAATAAACCCTAAGCTAGCTACAATATAACTAATAGTTATATTTGTATCTATCTTAGGGTTTATATTTATTTTACAGGCAACTTTGTATTTATTTTAACTAGGTACAATAGTTATTAAATAGTTATTAACTATTTAATAACTACCTAGTTAAAATAAGTACAAATATACCTGTAAAATCAATCCTAACCTAAATTACAATTATACCTAACACTACACTATCATTAAATTAATTACCTAAACTAACTACCATTAAATGCAATTAAATAAACGAAAGTACAAAAAAACCCCACTAAATTACAGAAAATAAATAATTACAAGAATTTTAAACTAATTACACCTAATCTAATCCCCTAATAAAATAAAAAAGCCCCCCAAAATAATAAAATTCCCTACCCTATACTAAATTACAAATAGCCCTTAAAAGGGTTTTTTGCGGGGCATTGCCCCAAAGTAATCAGCTCTTTTACCTGTAAAAAAAAAAAAAAAATACAATACCCCCCCAACATTAAAACCCACCACCCACACACCCAACCCTACTCTAAAACCCACCCAATCACCCAGCCGACGTGGAGCATCCTCTTCTTCCGACGAATGAAGGTTCAATTAAATGACGTCATCCAAGATGGTGTCCCTTGAATTCCGATTGGCTGATAGGATTCTATCAACCATTAAGGTAGGAAAAATCCTATTGGCTGATTGGATCAGCCAATAGGATTGAACTTCAATCCTATTGGCTGATCCAACCAGCCAATAGGATTGAGCTTGCATTCTATTGGCTGTTCCAATCAGCCAATAGAATGCGAGCTCAATTCTATTGGCTGATTGCATCAGCCAATAGGATTTTTCCTACCTTAATTCCGATTGGCTGATAGAATCCTATCAGCCAATCGGAATTCAAGGGACGCCATCTTGGATGACGTCATTTTAAGGAACCTTCATTCATCGGGAGTCCTCGGAAGAAGAGGATGCTCCGTCGGCTGGCTTGAAGATGGACCCGCTCCGCTCCGGATGGATGAAGATAGAAGATGCCGTCTGGATGAAGCCTTCTGCCCGTCTGGAGGTCCTCTTCTGCCCGGATCGGATGAAGACTTCTGCACCTCTGGAAGACCATTTGTGCCCGGCTGGGTGAAGACGGCTCAAGGTAGGGTGATCTTCAAGGGGGTAGTGTTAGGTTTTATTAAGGGGGGATGGGGTTGGTTTTAGAGTAGGGTTGGGTGTGTGGGTGGTGGGTTTTAATGTTGGGGGGTGGTATTGTATTTTTTTTTACAGGTAAAAGAGCTGATTACTTTGGGGCAATGCCCCGCAAAAAGCCCTTTTAAGGGATATTTGTAATTTAGTATAGGGTAGGGAATTTTATTATTTTGGGGGGCTTTTTTATTTTATTAAGGGGATTAGATTAGGTGTAATTAGTTTAAAATTCTTGTAATTTTTTTTATTTTTTGTAATTTAGTGGTTTTTTTTTGTACTTTAGTTTATTTAATTTAATTGTATTTAATTGTAGTTAGTTTAGGTAATTAATTTAATGATAGTGTGTTAGGTGTTATTGTAACTTAAGTTAGGGTTTATTTTACAGGTAAATCTGTACTTATTAACTATTTAATAACTATCTAGTTAAAATAACTATTTAATAACTATTCTACCTAGTTAAAATAAATACAAAGTTGCCTATAAAATAAAAATAAACCCTAAGATAGATACAAATGTTAATATTAGTTATATTGTAGCTATCTTGTGGTTTATTTTATAGGTAAGTATTTAGTTTTAAATAGGATTAATTTATTTAATTTTATTTCATTTTATTAAAATTATATTTAGGTTAGGGGGGTGTTAGACTTAGGTTTAGACTTAGGTTTAGGGGTTAATAAATTTAATATAGTAGCGGCAACGATGGGGGCGGCAGATTAGGGGTTAATAATTGTAGGTAGGTTGCGGCGACATTGGGGGCAACAGATTAGGGGTTAATAAATAAAATGTAGGGTTTGGCGATGTTGGGGGCAGCAGATTAGGGGTTCATAGGGATAATATAGGTGGCGGTGGTGTCCGGAGTGGCAGATTAGGGGTTAATAATATAATGCAGGTGTCGGCAATGTCGAGGGTGGCAGATTAGGGGTTAATAAGTGTAAGATTAGGGGTGTTTAGACTCGGGGTTCATGTTAGGCTGTTAGGTGTAGACATAACTTTTTTTTTTCCCCATAGGAATCAATGGGGCTGCGTTAAAAGCTGAACGCTGCTGTTTTTTTTCAGCCGATTCTGCCCCATTGATTCCTATGGGGAAATAGTGCACAAGCACGATTAGCCAGCTCACCGCTACCGTAAGCAACGCTGGTATTTGAGGTGAGATGTGGAGCTAAATTTTGCTCTACACTCACCTTTTTGCGGTTAACGCCGGGTTTAAGAAAACCTGTAATACCAGCATTGTCTTAAGTGAGCGGTGAAAAAAAAAAGCTTGTTAGCAATGCACCCCTGTTACTGCAAAACTCATAATCTTGGTGTGTGTTTTTCTTGGGCAGTGTCTCGCCACAGGTTGATCAGTCACCTTTTATAATTACAGCCCTTATAGCAGCCCTGTGGTTTGCCATCCGAGGTTGTAGGTCATCAATAGTCTTACCTACATAGAACTTCCCACATATGCAATGGAACAGCCAATAGAATGCGAGCTCAATCTTGAAGATGGAGCCGCTCCTCGTCGGATGGATGAAGATAGAAGATGCCGCTTGGATGAAGATGTCTGCCAGTCCGGATGTCCTCTTCTGCCCGGATAGGATGAAGACTTCTGCCGGAATGGATGTCCTCTTCTGCCCCATTGCATGAAGACTTCGGCCAGGCTGGGTGAACACGACTCAAGGTAGGGAGATCTTCAGGGGGGTAGTGTTAGGTTTATTTAAGGGGGGTTTGGGTTAGAGTAGGGGTATGTATGTTGTAATGTTGGGGGGTGGTATTGTTTGTTTTTTTTACAGGCAAAAGAGCTGATTACTTTGGGGCATGCCCCGCAAAAAGCCCTTTTAAGGGCTGGTAAAAGAGCTGGTTACTTTTTAATTTAGAATAGGGTAGGGGCCTTTATTATTTTGGGGGGCTTTTTTGTTTTATTAGGGGGCTTAGAGTAGGTGTAATTAGCCTAATATTCTTGTAATCTCTTTTTATTTTTTGTAATTTAGTTTAGTTTATTTAATTGTATGTAATTTATTTTATTAATTTATTGATAGTGTAGTGTTAGGTTTAATTGTAACTTAGGTTAGGATTTATTTTACAGGTAATTTTGTAATTATTTTAACTAGGTAGCTATTAAATAGAAAATAACTATTTAATAGCTATTGTACCTAGTTAAAATAAATACAAAGTTGCCTGTAAAATAAATATAAATCCTAAAATAGCTACAATATAATTATTTGTTATATTGTAGCTAGTTTAGGGTTTATTTTACAGGTAAGTATTTAGTTTTAAATAGGAATACTTTAGTTAATAATATTTAATTTATTTCGTTAGATTACAATTATATTTAACTTAGGGGGGTGTTAGGGTTAGGGTTAGACTTAGCTTTAGGGGTTAATACATTTTATTATAGTGGCGGCGATGTGGGGGAACCTCGGTTTAGGGGTACATAGGTAGTTTATTGGTGTTAGTGTACTTTAGAGCACAGTAGTTAAGAGCGTTATAAACCGGCCTTAGCCCATAAAGCTCTTAACTACTGACTTTTTTTGGTGTTAGGAATCTTGTCGGTAGAGGGTCTACCGCTCACTTCAGCCAAGACTCTAAATACCAGCATTAGGCAGATCCCATTGAAAAGATAGGATACGCAATTGGCGTAAGGGGATCTGCGGCATGGAAAAGTCGCGGCTTGAAAGTGAGCGTTAGACCCTTTCCTGCCTGACTCTAAATACCAGCGGGCGGCCAAAAGCAGCGTTAGGACCCCTTAACGTGCTTTGACGGCTAACGCAGAACTCTAAATCTAGGTGATAGTGTGCTAAAAGAGTATGCACCCTGAGTGGCACTGAAAATGAACAGGCATGGAAGTTATTCTAGCTTTTGTCCTGTCTCAGCTGAGTACGTCTCTCTCTCTTTTCATATACAGTATATATAAAGGATCTACTTTGATGAAACAGTGCTGGGACTTCAATTTGTTCTATTGTATCATTTTTGGGGTTGCAGGACCCTGTCAGTCACCGTGCACTAGCAAAAGAACTTTATATTATTCCATAAAAGTGCTGTACCTTCCTTGTTTTGTATTCTACTTTCCCCTGCTAAGGTATGTGCACTTTCTTCAGTATGGAGGTTAATAAGGAGGACTTGGATGTTTTCTCTTGCTCGGATGTGGATGCCTCTAGAATCATTGCATTGGCTAAAGGCTCCAGGGAATTCCTGAGAGGGACTACAGGTACTAGTGTTATCCAGGGATTGGGAGAGAGCACGAAAGAAACTGCTATCCTTCGAATTACCCAGTACTACATTCGCTGAGTTCTACCGGGTAAGGAGGATCCCGATGGGACATTGGGGCCTAGTTATCAAGCCGTCAACCTCAAATACGCTGGAATTCCGCAGCGTATTTGTGGCGAGGCTGATTCGCCTTAGTTATCAAAGACTTCAGACCGGCAAAAGTAGAATTTTGTGACGTAAGCTTCGATCCGCCGGACTCCGTCCGACACACATCGATTCTTACGTCACTCCAGATGTTCCGCACACAAGTGCGGCACAATCTCACTACTTTTGCTAGTTATCAAAAAACTAGCAGGTACGCTCGGCACTTTTACGGCCCAGCGTACCTGGTTTTCAATCCGCCAGCCTGGAGGAGGCGGATCCCATAGGAATCAATGGGAGTCTGACCATAGCGAAAGTACAAGTTCGCTGCTGCCAGATATCCCATTGATTCCTATGGGAGCTGTCTACACCTAACACCCTAACATGTACCCCGAGTCTAAACACCCCTAATCTGCCCCCCCTACACCGCCGCAACTAAATAAAGTTATAACCCCCTAAACCGCCGCTCCCGGAGCCCACCGCAACTATAATAAATGTCTTAACCCCTAAACCGCCGCTCCCGGAGCCCACCGCCACCTACATTATACCTATTAACCCTATCCTGCCCCCCCTATACCGCCGCCCTCTGTAATAAAGTTATTAACCCCTATCCTGCTGATCCCGCACCTCGCCGCAAATAAATAGTTTAACCCCTAAACCGCCGCTCCCTGAACCCGCCGCAACCTATCTTAAATTAACCCCTATCCTGCCCCCCCTACACCATTGCCACCTATAATAAATTTATTAACCCCTATCCTGCCCCCCACTACACCGCCGCCACTGTAATAAAATTATTAACCCCTAAACCTAAGTCTAACACTAACCCTAACACCCCCCTAACTTAAATATTAATTAAATACATCTAAATCATATTTATATTATTAACTAAGTTAATCCTATTTAAAACTAAATACTTACCTATAAAATAAACCCTAATATAGCTATAATATAAATAATAATTATATAGGTTTATGTAAGGGGGGTTTGGGTTAGATTAGGGGTATGTGGGTGGTGGGTTGTAATGTTGGGGGGCTTGGGTATTGTATTATTTCTTTTACAGGCAAAAGAGCTGAACTTCTTGGGGCATGCCCCGCAAAGGGCCCTGTTCAGGGCTGGTAAGGTAAAAGAGCTTTGAACTTTAGTTATTTAGAATAGGGTAGGGCATTTTTTTATTTTGGGGGGCTTTGTTATTTTATTAGGGGGCTTAGAGTAGGTGTAATTAGTTTAAAATTGTTGTAATATTTTTCTTATGTTTGTAAATATTTTTTTATTTTTTGTAACTTAGTTCTTTTTTATTTTTTGTACTTTAGCTAGTTTATTTAATTGTATTTATTTGTAGGAATTGTATTTAATTAATTTATTGATAGTGTAGTGTTAGGTTAATTGTAGGTAATTGTAGGTAGTTTATTTAATTAATTTATTGATAGTGTAGTGTTAGGTTAATTGTAGGTAATTGTAGGTATTTTATTTAAATAATTTATTGATAGTATAGTGTTAGGTTTAATTGTAACTTAGGTTAGGATTTCTTTTACAGGTAAATTTGTAATTATTTTAACTATTTTAGCTATTAAATAGTTCTTAACTATTTAATAGCTATTGTACCTGGTTAAAATAAATACAAAGTTACCTGTAAAATAAATATAAATCCTAAAATAGCTACAATATAATTATAATTTATATTGTAGCTATATTAGGATTTATTTTACAGGTAAGTATTTAGCTTTAAATAGGAATAATTTATTTAATAAGAGATAATTAATTTTGTTAGATTTAAATTATATTTAATTTAGGGGGGTGTTAGTGTTAGGGTTAGACTTAGCTTTAGGGGTTAATACATTTATTAGAATAGCGGCGAGATTGGGTCGGCAGATTAGGGGTTAATAATTGAAGTTAGGTGTCGGCGATGTTAGGGAGGGCAGATTAGGGGTTAATACTATTTATTATAGGGTTAGTGAGGCGGATTAGGGGTTAATAACTTTATTATAGTAGCGGTGCGGTCCGGTCGGCAGATTAGGGGTTAATAAGTGTAGGCAGGTGGAGGCGACGTTGTGGGGGGCAGATTAGGGGTTAATAAATATAATATAGGGGTCGGTGATGTTAGGGAAGCAGATTAGGGGTACATAGGGATAATGTAAGTAGCGGCGGTTTACGGAGCGGCAGATTAGGCGTTAATAATAATATGCAGGGGTCAGCGATAGCTGGGGCGGCAGATTAGGGGTTAATAAGTGTAAGGCTAGGGGTGTTTAGACTCGGGGTACATGTTAGGGTGTTAGGTGCAGACGTAGAAGTGTTTCCCCATAGCAAACAATGGGGCTGCGTTAAGAGCTGAACGCGGCTTTTTTGCAGGTGTTAGTTTTTTTTCAGCTCAAACAGCCCCATTGTTTCCTATGGGGGAATCATGCATGAGCACGTTTTTGAGGCTGGCCGCTTGCGTAAGCAACTCTGGTATCGAGAGTTGAAGCTGCGTTAAAAATGCTCTACGCTCCTTTTTTGGAGCCTAACGCAGCCTTTTTGTGGACTCTCAATACCAGAGTTATTTTTATGGTGCGGCCAGAAAAAAGCCGGCGTTAGTTTTTCGGGTCGTTACCGACAAAACTCCAAATCTAGCCGTTAGTTAATAATATAAATATGATTTAGATGTATTTAATTAATATTTAAGTTAGGGGGGTGTTAGGGTTAGTGTTAGACTTAGGTTTAGGGGTTAATAATTTTATTACAGTGGCGGCGGTGTAGTGGGGGGCAGGATAGGGGTTAATAAATTTATTATAGGTGCCGACGGTGTAGGGGGGCAGGATAGGGGTTAATAAATTTAATATAGGTTGCGGCGGGTTCAGGGAGCGGCGGTTAAGGGTTAAACAATTTTTTTATTTGCGGCGAGGTGCGGGATCAGCAGGATAGGGGTTAATAACTTTATTACAGAGGACGGCAGTATAGGGGGGGCAGGATAGGGGTTACTAGGTATAATGTAGGTGGCAGCGGTGTCCGGGAGCGGCGGTTTAGGGGTTAATACATTTATAAGACTTGTGGCGGGGTCTAGGAGCGGCGGTTTAGGGGTTAATACATTTTTAATAGTTGTGGCAGGGTCTAGGAGCGGCGGTTTAGGGGTTAATACATTTTTAATAGTTGCGGCGGGGTCTAGGAGTGGCAGTTTAGGGGTTAGTAACTTTATTTAGTTGCGGGGGGCTCCGGGGGCGCCGGTATAGGGGGTAGAACAGTGCAGTTTAGTGTGGGTGCTTAGTGACAGGCTAGCAAGAAAGCTGTCAAACAGCCGAAGAGCAGCGAGATCGGATGAGTGATACCTCTCACAGTCCACTGCTCATCGCCCCACGGCTTTTTGACAGCTTTTTTTGATAACTTAGGCGTATTTTTTCAGGTCCGCGGCGGCGATGTGAGGCGAGCTTAGGCGGGCGTATTGGGCCAGCGAAGGCTGAAAAGTTGACGGCTTGATAACTACCCCCCATAGTATTTCTTATTCAATTTCAAAGTTTTTATTATAATACCTATACCTGTTTTGTGCTTAATTGCCGTATATAGGCTTTTTACAATCATTGTGTAGAGTAAAAATTTGTCTGAATTTAATGATAAATCTCGTATTTTTTCTAAAAAATTCCCTTTGTCCTTTAAATAAGAAGACATTTTTAACACCTCTGATTTGAACAGCCAATAGGATTTAAGCAGCTCTCATTCTATTGGCTGATTCATCATCCAATAGAATTAGAGCTGCTTAAATCCTATTGGTTGATTTGAACAGCCAATAGGATTTTAGCAGCTCTAATTCCTATTGGCTGATTCAAAATTTTCAGCCAATAGGAATGCAAGGGACGCCATCTTGGATCGCGTCCCATGCATTGAAGATTCAGTGTATGGTGGCGACCGTATTAAGAGGATGCTCCGTCCCAGATGTCTTTTGGATGGACCTGCTCCGCACCTCCGGGATCAAGATAGAAGATGCTGCCTGGATGAAGATTGAAGAGGCCTTCTGTATGAAGACTTCTTGCCGCTTGGATCAGGACTTCAACTCTGGGATGAAGATCGTTCAAGCGGGACTTCAAAAACTGTAAGTGGATCGTCAGGGGGTTAGTGTTAGGCTTAAAGGTTTTTTTGGGTGTTTTTTTTTTATTTTAGGGTCTGGGCAGTAAAAGAGCTAAATGCTCTTTTAAGGGCAATGCCCATACAAATGCCCTTTTCAGGGCAATGGATAGCTTAGGTTTTTTTAGAATTAGGTATTTTATTTTGGGGGGTTGGTTGGGTGGTGGGTTTTACTGTTGGGTGGGTGTTTTGTATTTTTTTTTACAGGTAAAAGAGCTGATATCTTTGGGGCAATACCCCACAAAAGGCCCTTTTAAGGGCCAATGGTAGTTTATTGTAGGCTAGGTTTTTTTTTATTTTGGGTGGACTTTTTTATTTTGATAGGGCTATTAGATTAGGTGTAATTCTTTTTTATTTTGGATAATTTTGTTTGTTATTTTTTGTAATTTATTGTTTGTTATTTTGTGTAACTTAGTATTTTTTGTAGTGTTAGGATTTTTTTAAAGTGTAGTTTAGTTTAATTTAATTGGTAGTTAGTTTAATTTTAGTTTAATTATTATAGTAGTTTAATTGGTAGTTTAAATTTAGTTTTTTTAATTTGACAGGTAAGTTTTAATTTAAGCTAGGGAAATTGTATATTTAATATAAAGTTAGGGTTTGTTAAATTTAGGGGTAAATAGTTTAATTTAGTTTATTTTGATGTGGGGGGCTTTCGGTTTAGGGGTTAATAGGTTTAGTATAGGGGCGGTGGTGTAGGGCTTAATAACTTTAGTATAGTGGGGGCGATGTGGGTGGATGGCAGATTAGGGGTTAATAATATTTAAATAGTGTTTGCGATGAGGGAGGGTGGTGGTTTAGGGGCTAAAAACTTTAGTATAGTGGTGACGATGTCGGGGAGCAGCGGAATAGGGGTTAATATTTTTTTAAAGTGGCGGCGATATCGGGAGCAGCAGATTAGGGGTTAATAAATTTAATATAGTGTTTGCGATGCGGGAGGGCCTTGGTTTAGGGGTTAATAGGTAGTTTATGGGTATTTAGTGTACTTTTTAACACTTTAGTTATGAGTTTTATGTTACAGCTTTGTAGCGTAACACTCATAACTACTGACTTTAGATGGTGTTACAGATCTTGTCATTTTGGGCTGTAACACTCGCTTTTTAGTCAGAACGCAAAACTCGTAATACTAGCACTATGGGAGTCCCATTAATAAATGTAATTTTTAGGAGTGCGATACTGAAGTTGCGTTACAGGCTAAAAGGCTTGCGGTACACCTATACCGACAAGACTTGGGGGGGTAGTTATCAAGCCGTCAACCTCAAATACGCTGGAATTCCACAGCGTATTTGTGACGAGGCTGATTCGCCTTAGTTATCAAAGGCTAGAGACCGGCAAAAGTAGAATTTTGTGACGTAAACTTCGATCCGCCGGACTCAGTCCGACACAGATCGATTCTTACGTCACTCCAGATGTTCCGCACACAAGTGCGGCACAATCTGACTACTTTTGCTAGTTATCAAAAAACTAGCAGGTACGCTCGGCACTTTTACGGCCCAGCGTACCTGGTTTTCAATCCGCCACCCTGGAGGCGGCGGATCCCATAGGAATCAATTGGAGTCTGACCATAGCGAAAGTACAAGTTCGCTGCTGAAAGACATCCCATTGATTCCTATGGGAAACGTCTACACCTAACACCCTAACATGTACCCCGAGTCTAAACACCACTAATATGTCCCCCCTACACCGCCGCAACTAAATAAATGTATTACCCCCTAAACCGCCGCTCCCGGAGCCCACCGCAAGCTATAATAAATATGTTAACCCCTAAACCGCCGCTCCCGGAGCCCACCGCAACTATAATATATGTATTAACCCCTAAACCGCCGCTCCTGGACCCTGCCGCAACCTATATTAAATTTATGAACCCCTAATCTGCCCCCCCTACACCGTCGCCACCTATAATAAATTTATTAACCCCTATCCTGCCCCCCACTACACCGCCGCCACTGTAATAAATTTATTAACCCCTAAACCTAAGTCTAACACTAACCCTAACACCCCCTAACTTAAATATTAATTAAATAAATCTAAATAATATTTCCATTATGAACTAAATTAATCCTATTTAAAACTAAATACTTACCTTTAAAATAAACCCTAATATAGCTACAATATAAATAATAATTATATTGTAGCTATCTTAGGATTTTTTTTTATTTTACAGGCAAATTTCAATTTATTTTAACTAGGTACAATAGCTATTAAATACAGGGAGTGCAGAATTATTAGGCAAATTAGTATTTTGACCACATCATCCTCTTTATGCATGTTGTCTTACTCCAAGCTGTATAGGCTCGAAAGCCTACTACCAATTAAGCATATTAGGGGATGTGCGTCTCTGTAATGAGAAGGGGTGTGGTCTAATGACATCAACACCCTATATCAGGTGTGCATAATTATTAGGAAACTTCCTTTCCTTTGGCAAAATGGGTCAAAAGAAGGACTTGACAGGCTCAGAAAAGTCAAAAATAGTGAGCTATCTTGCAGAGGGATGCAGCACTCTTAAAATTGCAAAGCTTCTGAAGCGTGATCATCGAACAATCAAGCGTTTCATTCAAAATAGTCAACAGGGTCGCAAGAAGCGTGTGGAAAAACCAAGGTGCAAAATAACTGCCCATGAACTGAGAAAAGTCAAGCGTGCAGCTGCCAAGATGCCACTTGCCACCAGTTTGGCCATATTTCAGAGCTGCAACATCACTGGAGTGCCCAAAAGCACAAGGTGTGCAATACTCAGAGACATGGCCAAGGTAAGAAAGGCTGAAAGACGACCACCACTGAACAAGACACAAAAGCTGAAACGTCAAGACTGGGCCAAGAAATATCTCAAGACTGATTCTTCTAAGGTTTTATGGACTGATGAAATGAGAGTGAGTCTTCATGGGCCAGATGGATGGGCCCGTGGCTGGATTGGTAAAGGGCAGAGAGCTCCAGTCCGACTCAGACGCCAGCAAGGTGGAGGTGGAGTACTGGTTTGGGCTGGTATCATCAAAGATGAGCTTGTGGGGCCTTTTCGGGTTGAGGATGGAGTCAAGCTCAACTCCCAGTCCTACTGCCAGTTTCTGGAAGACACCTTCTTCAAGCAGTGGTACAGGAAGAAGTCTGCATCCTTCAAGAAAAACATGATTTTCATGCAGGACAATGCTCCATCACACGCGTCCAAGTACTCCACAGCGTGGCTGGCAAGAAAAGGTATAAAAGAAGAAAATCTAATGACATGGCCTCCTTGTTCACCTGATCTGAACCCCATTGAGAACCTGTGGTCCATCATCAAATGTGAGATTTACAAGGAGGGAAAACAGTACACCTCTCTGAACAGTGTCTGGGAGGCTGTGGTTGCTGCTGCAAGCAATGTTGATGGTGAACAGATCAAAACACTGACAGAATCCATGGATGGCAGGCTTTTGAGTGTCCTTGCAAAGAAAGGTGGCTATATTGGTCACTGATTTGTTTTTGTTTTGTTTTTTAATGTCAGAAATGTATATTTGTGAATGTTGAGATGTTATATTGGTTTCACTGGTAAAAATAAATAATTGAAATGGGTATATATTTGTTTTTTGTTAAGTTGCCTAATAATTATGCACAGTAATAGTCACCTGCACACACAGATATCCCCCTAAAATAGCTATAACTAAAAACAAACTAAAAACTACTTCCAAAACTATTCAGCTTTGATATTAATGAGTTTTTTGGGTTCATTGAGAACATGGTTGTTGTTCAATAATAAAATGAATCCAACTTGCCTAATAATTCTGCACTCCCTGTAGTTATTAACTATTTAATAGCTTACCTAGCTAAAATAAAGAGAAATTAACCTGTAAAATAAAAACTAACCTAAGTTACAATTACACCTAACACTACAATATACTTAAATAAATTATTCCTATTTAAAACTAAATACTTACCTGTAAAATAAACCCTAAGGCCTAGATCTAGAGTTTGGCGGTAGCCGTGAAAACCAGCGTTAGAGGCTCCTAACGCTGGTTTTAGGCTACCGCCGGTATTTGGAGTCAGTCAGGAAAGGGTCTAATGCTCACTTTTCAGCCGCGACTTTTCCATACCGCAAATCCCCTTACGTCAATTGCGTATCCTATCTTTTCAATGGGATCTTTCTAACTCCGGTATTTAGAGTCGTGTCTGAAGTGAGCGTTAGAATTCTAACGACAAAACTCCAGCCGCAGAAAAAAGTCAGTAGTTAAGAGCTTTCTGGGCTAATGCCGGTTTATAAAGCTCTTAACTACTATGCTCTAAAGTACACTAACACCCATAAACTACCTATGCACCCCTAAACCGAGGTCCCCCCACATCGCCGCCACTCGATTCATTTTTTTAACCCCTAATCTGCCGACCGCCACCTACGTTATACTTATGTACCCCTAATCTGCTGCCCCTAACACCGCCGACCCCTATATTATATTTATTAACCCCTAATCTGCCCCCCTCAACGTCGCCTCCACCTGCCTACACTTATTAACCCCTAATCTGCCGAGCGGATCTCACCGCTACTATAATAAAGTTATTAACCCCTAATCCGCCTCACTCCCGCCTCAATAACCCTATAATAAATAGTATTAACCCCTAATCTGCCCTCCCTAACATCGCCGACACCTAACTTCAATTATTAACCCCTAATCTGCCGACCGAATCTCGCCGCTATTCTAATAAATGGATTAACCCCTAAAGCTAAGTCTAACCCTAACACTAACACTCCCCTAAGTTAAATATAATTTAAATCTAACGAAATAAATTAACTCTTATTAAATAAATTATTCCTATTTAAAGCTAAATACTTACCTGTAAAATAAACCCTAATATAGCTACAATATAAATTATAATTATATTATAGCTATTTTAGGATTAATATTTATTTTACAGGTAACTTTGTATTTATTTTAACCAGGTACAATAGCTATTAAATAGTTAAGAACAATTTAATAGCTAAAATAGTTAAAATAATTACAAAATTACCTGTAAAATAAATCCTAACCTAAGTTACAATTAAACCTAACACTACACTATCAATAAATTAATTAAATAAAATACCTACAATTACCTACAATTAAACCTAGCACTACACTATCAATAAATTAATTAAATACAATATCTACAAATAAATACAATGAAATAAACTAACTAAAGTACAAAAAATAAAAAAGAACTAAGTTACAAAAAATAAAAAAATATTTACAAACATCAGTAAAATATTACAACAATTTTAAACTTATTACACCTACTCTAAGCCCCCTAATAAAATAACAAAGACCCCTAAAATGAAAAAATGCCCTACCCTATTCTAAATTACTAAAGTTCAAAGCTCTTTTACCTTACCAGCCCTGAACAGGGCCCTTTGCGGGGCATGCCCCAAAGAATTCAGCTCTTTTGCCTGTAAAAAAACACATACAATACCCCCCCCAACATTACAACCCACCACCCACATACCGCTAATCTAACCCAAACCCCCCTTAAATAAACCTAACACTAAGCCCCTGAAGATCTTCCTACCTTGTCTTCACCATGCCAGGTATCACTGATCGTTCCAGGCTCCGAAATCTTCATCTAAGCCCAAGCGGGGGCTAGACATCCATCATCCGACGGCTGAAGAAGTCCAGAAGAGGCTCCAAAGTCTTCATCCTATCCGGGAAGAAGAGTAGATCCGGAACGGCAACCATCTTCTTCCAAGCGGCATCTTCTATCTTCATTCGATGAGGACCGGGTCCATCTTGAAGACCTCCGCCGCGGACCCATCTTCTTCCGACGACGACTTCCCGACGAATGACGGTTCCTTTAAGGGACGTCATCCAATCAGCCAATCGGAATTAAGGTAGGAAAATTCTGATTGGCTGCATTCTGATCGGAACAGCCAATAGAATGCGAGCTCAATCTTATTGGCTGATTGAATCAGCCAATCGGATTGAACTTTATTCTGATTGGCTGATTCCATCAGCCAATCAGAATTTTCCTACCTTAATTCCGATTGGCTGATAGAATCCTATCAGCCAATCGGAATTCGAGGGACACCATCTTGGATGACGTCCCTTAAAGGAACCGTCATTCGTCGGGAAGTCGTCGTCGGAAGAAGATGGGTCTGCGGTGGAGGTCTTCAAGATGGAGCCAGTCCTCATCGGATGAAGATAGAAGATGCCGCTTGGAAGAAGATGGTTGCCGGTCCGGATTTACTCTTCTTCCCTGATAGGATGAAGACTTTGGAGCCTCTTCTGGACTTCTTCAGCCGTCGGATGATGGATGTCTAGCCCCCGCTTGGGCTTAGATGAAGATTTCGGAGCCTGGAATGATCGGTGATACCTGGCATGGTGAAGACAAGGTAGGAAGATCTTCAGGGGCTTCGTGTTATGTTTATTTAAGGGGGGGTTGGGTTAGATTAAGGGTATGTGGGTGGTGGGTTGTAATGTTGGGGGGGTATTGTATGTTTTTTTTTACAGGCAAAAGAGCTGAATTCTTTGGGGCATGCCCCGCAAAGGGCCCTATTCAGGGCTGGTAAGTTAAAAGAGCTTTGAACTTTAGTACTTTAGAATAGGGTAGGGCATTTTTTATTTTGGGGGTCTTTGTTATTTTATTAGGGGGCTTAGAGTAGGTGTAATTAGTTTAAAATTGTTGTAATATTTTTCTGATGTTTGTAAATATTTTTTTATTTTTTGTAACTTAGTTCTTTTTTATTTTTTGTTCTTTAGTTAGTTTATTGCATTGTATTTATTTGTAGATATTGTATTTAAATAATTTATTGATAGTGTAGTGTTAGGTTTAATTGTAGGTCATTGTAGGTATTTTATTTAATTAATTTATTGATAGTGTAGTGTTAGGTTTAATTGTAACTTAGGTTAGGATTTATTTTACAGGTAATTTTGTAATTATTTTAACTAT
Organism: Bombina bombina; assembly: GCF_027579735.1. Taxonomy (NCBI): domain Eukaryota; kingdom Metazoa; phylum Chordata; class Amphibia; order Anura; family Bombinatoridae; genus Bombina; species Bombina bombina. Next base: position 1,131,320,063 of record NC_069500.1, read on the forward strand.
TTTAGCTATTAAATAGTTCTTAACTATTTAATAGCTATTGTACCTGGTTAAAATAAATACAAAGTTACCTGTAAAATAAATATTAATCCTAAAATAGCTATAATATAATTATAATTTATATTGTAGCTATATTAGGATTTATTTTACAGGTAAGTATTTAGCTTTAAATAGGAATAATTTATTTAATAAGAGTTAATTAATTTCATTAGATTTAAATTATATTTAAGTTAGGGGGGTGTTAGTGTTAGGGTTAGACTTAGCTTTAGGGGTTAATACATTTATTAGAATAGCGGTGAGCTCCAGTCGGCAGATTAGGGGTTAATGTTTTAAGTTAGGTGTCGGCGATGTTAGGGAGGGCATATTAGGGGTTAATACTATTTATTATAGGGTTAGTGAGGCGGATTAGGGGTTAATAACTTTATTATAATAGCGGTGCGGTCCGGTCGGCAGATTACGGGTTAATAAGTGTAGGCAGGTGGAGACGACGTTGTGGGGGGCAGATTAGGGGTTAATAAATATAATATAGGGGTCGGCGGTGTTTGGGACAGCAGATTAGGGGTACATAGGGATAATGTAAGTAGCGGCGGTTTACGGAGCGGCAGATTAGGGGTTAATAATAATATGCAGGGGTCAGCGATAGTGGGGGCAGCAGAATAGGGGTTAATAAGTGTAAGGTTAGGGGTGTTTAGACTCGGGGTACATGTTAGAGTGTTAGGTGCAGACGTAGGAAGTGTTTCCCCATAGCAAACAATGGGGCTGCGTTAGGAGCTGAACGCAGCTTTTTTTGCAGGTGTTAGTTTTTTTTTCAGCTCAAACAGCCCCATTGTTTCCTATGGGGGAATCGTGCACGAGCACAGTTTTGAAGCTGGCCGCGTCCGTAAGCAACTCTGGTATCGAGAGTTGAAGTTGCGTTAAATATGCTCTACGCTCCTTTTTTGGAGCCTAACGCAACCATTCTGTGGACTCTCAATACCAGAGTTATTTAAATGGTGCGGCCAGAAAAAAGCCAGCGTTAGCTACGCGGGTCATTACCGACAAAACTCTAAATCTAGCCGTAAGATAGCTAAAATATAATTCATAATTACATTGTAGCTATTTTAGGATTTATATTTATTTTACAGGTAACTTTGTATTTATTTTAGCTAGTTAGAATAGTTATTTAATAGTTTAACTCGGAACAGCCAATAGAATGCGATCTCAATCTGATTGGCTGATTCAATCAGCCAATCAGATTTTTCCTACCTTAATTCCGATTGGCTGATAGAATCCTATCAGCCAATCGGAATTGAAGGGATGCCATCTTGGATGACGTCCCATAAAGGAGCCTTCATTTGTCGTTAGTCCGTCGGGGAAGAAGGATTTTCCGCGTCGGCGGGATGAAGATCGATCCTGAAGCAAGAAGATTGAAGACCCCGCTTGGAAGATGACATCGGCCGGATGGAAGATGATCTTCAGCGCCGTTTGGAGGATCACTTCATCGGATGGAAGACTTCTTCAGCGCCCCTTGGAGGATCACTTCTGGCGCTCCGGATTTCTTCTTCAGTTCCATTGGTGGCTCGGCTGTGAAGACAACTCAAGGTAGGATGATCTTCAGGGGATTAGTGTTAGGTTATTTTAAGGGGGGTTTGGGTTAGATTAGGGGTATGTGGGTGGTGGGTTTTAATGTGGGGGGGGTTGTATTTTTCTTTTACAGGCATCTTAGGGTTTATTTTACAGGTAAGTATTTAGTTTTAAATAGGAATAATTTATTTAAGTATAGTGTAGTGTTAGGTGTAATTGTAACTTAGGTTAGTTTTTATTTTACAGGTTAATTTCTCTTTATTTTAGCTAGGTAAGCTATTAAATAGTTAATAACTATTTAATAGCTATTGTACCTAGTTAAAATAAATTGAAATTTGCCTGTAAAATAAAAATAAATCCTAAGATAGCTACAATATAATTATTATTTATATTGTAGCTATATTAGGGTTTATTTTATAGGTAAGTATTTAGTTTTAAATAGGATTCATTTAGTTAATAATAGAAATATTATTTAGATTTATTTAATTAATATTTAAGTTAGGGGGGTGTTAGGGTTAGTGTTAGACTTAGGTTTAGGGGTTAATAAATTTATTACAGTGGCGGCGGTGTAGTGGGGGGCAGGATAGGGGTTAATAAATGTATTATAGGTTGCGACGGTGTAGGGGGGGGCAGATTAGGGGTTGATACATTTAATATAGGTTGCGGCAGGGTCCAGGAGCGGCTGTTTAGGGGTTAATACATTTATTATAGTTGCAGCGGAGTCTAGGAGCAGCGGTTTAGGGGTTAGTAACTTTATTTAGTTGCGGGGGGTTCCGGGGGCGCCGGTATAGGGGGTAGAACAGTGTAGTTTAGTGTGGGTGCTTAGTGACAGGCTAGCAATAAAGCTGTGAAAAAACCGAAGAGCAGTGAGATCGGATGAGTGATAACTCTCACAGTCCGCTGCTCATCGCCCCGTACTTGGTGCGCGGCTTTTTGACAGATTTATTGATAACTTAGGCGTATTTTTTCAGGTCCGCGGCGGCAAAGGTAGGCAAGCTTAGGCGGGCGTGTTGGGCCGGCGAAGGCAGGAAAGTTGACACGATGATAACTACCCCCCTTGTAATGGCTGCGTTGGGGAAAATTATGCGTTATGGGCCACAATGCTGCTATTTGACTCATAACGCAAAACTCATAATCTAGGTGAAAGAAAATAATGAAAATTACAATTAAGTTATTTTCTTTGCATACCAAAAACATAAACATCCAACAACAAACATGAAAAGAAACGAAAATAAATGCACATTGGTTTTTTTTTTACATTTTCGATTTTGGATGCTGTGAATAGATTGACAGGTTCTATCAGCCTGTCAGTGGAAGCTTGTGATGTTTTCTGGCCATTTAGCAGTCAGGGAGAGGGAGTGAAATAGAGAGGGAATTTTAACTTACTGTCAAACGTTTTTCAGCCTCAGACCAGTGTGTATCAATGTGCTAGAAGTACCCGAGTATCTGTGCCCCCTCACAGAGAGAAATTCAATGACAAAGTACGAACAAACACGTTTGACCTTTTTTTCATGTCTTGATTTTATCTTATATTTGCATTCAATAAAAGCCTTTTAATGGCAATGTACCTGGCATCCTGATTCAATCAACGACTGGTCACTGCGTGCGAGATACTGGATTTTTCTCATTTGGTTTTGAAGCGGCAGAGTGGTGGTGTTTCCTTTTGTTCCTGGGCACTGGACCGTAGTGCGGATGTTTCCGGGGGGACCGTTGCAGTGGTAACACGAGGTGGGCGTGGGTTGCGTGCATTGGGCAGCAGAGCGAGTTGTCGTAGCGCATACCTCTATATGTCAGGATAGGTAAAGTCCAGAGTTAGACCCAAATGCTAGAATGAGGTTAATAACACCCTAGCACAGTGAGTATATACCAGGATCTGACCCTGCAACAGCTGTAGTATAATATACTCACAGTATTAGACTGGAAGATGACACAGCAGGGTCAGGAGAAGAAACTTTGTGTAGAAAGGGTTAACCAATAGAGTAATCAGGCAGGCAATGTCCAGCAACGTGTAATCAGGCAGGTAAGGGTTAACCAATAGAATAGTCAGGCAAGCAATATCCAGTAATGTGTAATCAGGCAGATAGGACTGAGTATATACCAGGACCTGACCCTGCGACAGCTGTAGTATAATATACTCACAGTATTAGACTGGAAGATGACACAGCAGGGTCAGGAGAAGAAACTTTGTGTAGAAAGGGTTAACCAATAGAGTAGTCAGGTAAGCAATGTCCAGCAACGTATTATCAGGCAGGTACGGGTTAACCAATAGAGTAGTCAGGTAAGCAATGTCCAGCAACGGGTAATCAGGCAGGTAAGGGTTAACCAATAGAGTAGTTAGGTAAGCAGTGTCCAGCAACGTGTTATCAGGCAGGTAGGGGTTAACCAATAGAGTAGTCAGGTAAGCAGTGTCCAGCAACGTGTTATCAGGCAGGTAGGGGTTAACCAATAGAGTAGTCAGGTAAGCAGTGTCCAGCAACGTGTTATCAGGCAGGTAGGGGTTAACCAATAGAGTAGTCAGGTAAGCAGTGTCCAGCAACGATATCAGGCAGGTAGGGGTTTAGGGTTCAGAATAAGCAGGCACAAATTCAGGAATCACAAGAATAAATTTGTACTCACATAGCCCACGAGTAACAACAAACAGGCACCGATGAGAGGAGACGCTGGAATAAGAAGGCCTCCTGACGTCATCGGAAGAGCCGACAGGAACAGGGTTGCTAAGCAACCAATGAAAGCGCTACCGCGCTGAGACAGAGGAAGCAATCAGCAACTGAGCGATCGCGACAGTGCCCCCACCTCAAGGACCCCTACGGGGAACATGAACAGGCTTTGAAGGATTCTGGGCGTGGAACTGTTTGATCAAAGCAGAGGCACGGACATGAGAAGCAGGTTCCCAAGAAAGTTCAGTGATGGGATATCCCTTCCAATGGACCAAATAGTACAGACGTTTACCCCTTAATCTGGAATCAAGAATTTGACTGATCTCAAATTCCGAAGTGCCATCCACAAGGAACGGAGAGGGAACTCTACATTTGGTGGAAAACCGGTTAGAGACTGCTGGTTTAAGAAGAGACATGTGAAAGACAGGGTGAATCTTCAAGTTGTCTGGTAAAGCCACCCTGTAGGCAGTAGAACATACCTTGGAAACAATCCTGAATGGTCCGATGTATTTGGGACCCAATTTAGCACAGGGTTGTTTGAGTCGGATGAATCTGGTGGAAATCCAAACCTTGTCTCCAGTCCGAAAAGAGGGCGCCTTCCGGCGTCTGTGATCAGCAAATCGTTTATACTTTTGAGTAGAGAGAAGAAGGATTTCCCGAATCTTCTTCCAGTGTTTACAGAGACTTCTCACTGTACGATCTGCTCCAGGAACTCCAGAACCTCCCGAAGACATAGGAAAAGTTCTAGGTTCGAATCCATAGGCTGCCTTGAAAGGAGAAGTCTGTAAAGAAGAGTTGAAGCGGGAATTGTAAGCAAGTTCTGCTAAAGGAAGAAGCTGCGACCAATTGGAGTGCTGATGATTAACATAGTGCCTGAGATAGGACTCAAGAGATTGATTTACCCGCTCAGTTTGACCGTTGGACTGAGGATGATGCGCAGTAGAAAGAGATATGGTAACTCCAAACTGTTTGCACAGAGATTTCCAAAATCTTGAGACAAATTGAACTCCTCGATCAGAAATGATGTCCAAAGGAAATCCATGTAATCTGGTGATATGGAGTATAAACAATTCAGCGAGTTTCTGGGCCGATGGTAATCCAGTTAAAGGAACAAAATGAGCTGCTTTGGAAAACCTGTCTACCACAACCCATATGGTCTTGTTTCCGGCTGAATTAGGAAGATCTGTAATAAAGTCCATGGAAACATGAGACCAGGGATAGTACGAAACAGGCAGAGGTTTTAAGAGCCCAAGAGGTAATGATGAAGATTGTTTATTTGAGGTACAGGAAGTATAAGCTGCAACATAATCCTTGACATCTTTGCCCATGGAAGGCCACCAGACATGTTGTTTGAGTCTCCACAAAGTATTACGTACTCCTGGATGTCCAGACAGAACATTATCATGAGCCCAACGAAGAAGTTTTAGGCGGAATTCAGTAGGTACAAATAAGATCCCAGGAGATATGTTATAAGATGAAGGAACAGAAGCTTGAGCGGACTGTAACGCTTGTAAAGGAAACGTAGATAACTGAGCCAGAACTTTAGCAGGGCGAAGAATGGGTTCAGAATCCAGAAATGTAGAATCAGAAGCCAGAAATTGTCTAGATAAAGCATCTGCTTTCGTATTCTTAGAGCCAGGAATATAAGAGAGGACAAAATTAAATCTGGAGAAGAACAGAGCCCATTGGGCTTGACGTGAGTTGAGGCGTTTGGCAGTATGAAGATACAGAAGATTTTTATGGTCTGTGAGTATAAGAAACGGTTGAACAGTGCCTTCAAGCAGATGTCTCCATTCTTCCAAAGCCATTTTAATAGCTAACAGTTCTTTGTTTCCAACGTCATAATTCAGTTCTGAAGTATTGAACTTCTTGGAGAAAAATCCCACAGGAAGAATCTTGCTAGAAACAGGATTTCGCTGAGATAGTACTGCCCCAGCAGCAATCAGAGAAGCATCCACTTCAAGAATGAATTGAAGAGTCAGAACAGGATGGCAAAGAATGGGAGCCGAAGTAAATGCAGACTTTAGAGATTCAAATGCCTGTACAGCTTGATCAGACCAATGCTTGCAATCCTGACCCTTTTTAGTAAGAGCGGTAAGGGGTGCCGAGATGTTAGCAAAGTCCTTTATGAACTTACGATAGTAATTGACAAACCCCAGGAACCTTTGAAGATATTTTAAGGAAGTAGGTCTAGGCCAGTCTAGGATAGCCGACAGTTTGTCAGAATCCATCTTGAATCCAGGCGGAGAAATAATGTAACCCAAGAAAGGAATAGATTCTTGATGAAAAGAACACTTTTCAAGCTTGGCAAAGAGAAAATTCTCACGTAATCTCTGGAGTACTAATGTAACATGATGAATGCGATCCTGTACAGTCCGGGAATAAATCAGAATATCATCAAGATAGATAATAATGAATTGATTAAGATAGTCTCTGAATATTTCATTAACGAAATGTTGGAAAACTGCAGGGGCATTGCATAACCCAAAAGGCATAACTAAATATTCGTAGTGTCCAAACTTAGTGTTGAAGGCAGTTTTCCACTCGTCCCCTTTACGAATTCTGACCAAATTATATGCCCCACGAAGATCCAATTTGGTAAAGATGGAAGCACCCTGGAGACGATCAAATAATTCGGGAATGAGAGGGAGTGTATAACAATTCTTGATTGTAATTTGATTTAGAGCTCGATAATCAATGCAAGGACGAAGACCTCCATCTTTCTTTTCCACAAAAAAGAAACCTGCCCCTACTGGAGAAGAAGAAGGGCGGATAAAACCTCGGGCCAAATTATCCTTGATATATTCCTCAAGTGAAACATTTTCTTGACGAGAAAGTGGGTACGTTTTACCCTTAGGTAGAGGTGCTCCTGGTAATAAGTCAATGGGACAATCAAAGGTCCAGTGAGGAGGTAATACTTCAGCATCTTTTTTGGAAAAGGACATCACAAAAAAGAATGATATTGTTCAGGCAAAGAATCAGGAACGTCCAAGACTGCCACAACAGTACTGGAAGTTTTGGGAGCATTCCGTAGACACTGTGTGAAACAAGAAGATCCCCAAGCAACAAGCTCTCCTTTAGACCAGGAAAAAACTGGATCATGTAGTTGAAGCCAAGGAAGTCCCAAAATGAGGGGAAACTGTGGGGAAGAGATGATGTCAAAACCAATGGTTTCGGAATGAAGTACTCCTACAGACATGAGAAGAGGAATGGTAGAATATCGAATGAAACCAGAACCTAAAGGTTGACCACTGACAGTAGTGACTTTAATTATTTTGCTCTTGGAAAGCAAAGGAATACGAAGAGCATTGACAAACTCTGAATCCATAAACATTCCTGCAGCTCCAGAGTCGATGAGTGCTTGAGCCTGAAATTTGATGTTGCCAAAGCGGACAGTAACCGGAACAAACAGCTTGGGATTGAGGGAAGAAAAAGAACTTTGGCTTAACTCAGCCCCTCTTCCTGGAGTTAAGCCCTGGCTTTTACTGGACGAGTTGGACAATCTTTTAACATATGCCCCTTAATACCGCAGTAAAGACATAGTCTCAGATTACGCCTTCTGAGACGTTCAGCTTCGGATAATTTAATAGCACAAACCTCCATAGGTTCACTTGAGTCAGAGATAGAAGTATTTGGAGTAGGAAGTTTTGGAGAATGAGGCATAGGACGAAAGGAAGATCTGATAAAGGATCTTCTATTACGGTCACGTTCATGGAGATGCTCAGAGTAACGAGCATCAAGCTTGATACATAGGTTGATAAGATCTTCTAGAGAATCGGGAAGATCCCTATAAACCAATTAATCTTTCAAACGATCACAAAGACTTTTACGAAATGCTGCACGCAGTGCCCCATGATTCCACATAGTTTCAGCAGCTAAAGTCCGGAATTCTATAGCGTATTGTGCTATAGAAAGAGATCCTTGTCTTAAATCTAAAAGTCCTGCTTCAGCCGCCGCTGATCTACCAGGTTTATCAAACACAGAAGAAAATATAGATACAAAAGTGTCAAAATCCTGGAGCAAAGGATCATCCTTTTCCAACAGTGGAGAAACCCAAGCCAGGGCTTTACCCTTCATAAGAGAAATTAAAAAGGTGATCTTGGAGGAAGAGGAAACAAACATCTGAGGATTATTTCTGAAGTGAAGGCGGCACTGATTAAGAAATCCTCGACAGTCTTCAGGATTGCCATCATATTTATCCGGTAGTGCAAAAGAGCAGTTATTTGATCCAATTTAGAATCCAGGGATTGCAGGTGTGCAGAGTGGGTTCCAAGAAGCTGTCCCTGTAAAGCCACTGCTCTGGATAACTCACCAGGGTCCATTATATGGCCTGTTTGTAATGTCAGGATAGGTAAAGTCCAGAGGTAGACCCAAATGCTAGAATGAGGTTAATAACACCCTAGCACAGTGAGTATATACCAGGACCTGACCCTGCGACAGCTGTAGTATAATATACTCACAGTAATAGACTGGAAGATGACACAGCAGGGTCAGGAGAAGAAACTTTGTGTAGAAAGGGTTAACCAATAGAGTAATCAGGCAGGCAATGTCCAGTAACGTGTAATCAGGCAGGTAAGGGTTAACCAATAGAATAGTCAGGCAAGCAATATCCAGTAACGTGTAATCAGGCAGATAGGAGTTAACCAATAGAGTAGTCAGGTAAGCAATGTCCAGCAACGTATTATCAGGCAGGTACGGGTTAACCAATAGAGTAGTCAGGTAAGCAATGTCCAGCAACGTGTAATCAGGGCAGGTAGGGGTTAACCAATAGAGTAGTCAGGTAAGCAGTGTCCAGCAACGTGTTATCAGGCAGGTAGGGGTTAACCAATAGAGTAGTCAGGTAAGCAGTGTTCAGCAACGTGTTATCAGGCAGGTAGGGGTTAACCAATAGAGTAGTCAGGTAAGCAGTGTCCAGCAACGTGTTATCAGGCAGGTAGGGGGTTAACCAATAGAGTAGTCAGGTAAGCAGTGTCCAGCAACGTGTTATCAGGCAGGTAGGGGTTAACCAATAGAGTAGTCAGGTAAGCAGTGTCCAGCAACGATATCAGGCAGGTAGGGGGTTTAGGGTTCAGAATAAGCAGGCACAAATTCAGGAATCACAAGAATAAATTTGTACTCACATAGCCCACGAGTAACAACAAACAGGCACCGATGAGAGGAGACGCCGGAATAAGAAGGCCTCCTGACGTCATCGGAAGAGCCGACAGGAACAGGGTTGCTAAGCAACCAATGAAAGCGCTACCGCGCTGAGACAGAGGAAGCGATCAGCAACTGAGCGATCGCAACACTATATCTCTAATTTACAAATTTATTTTACAGTATGTTTAATAATAATAATAATATATATATATATATATATATATATATAAATAAAAGTCTACAATATAAGTTCATTATTTCTTTTGTCCCCCTTTCCTGTAATTCCATTCAGAAATTGTTAGCTTTTCAGTTCTTTTAGAACCACTGTTATAGTACACACAGCCATTGGCTGTACACTCTAGTGACCTATTTATAGCTGTCCCTAATTGGCCACAGCAGAGAAGGTAACCTAAGTTTCAACATGGCAGCTCCCATAGTTTTATTGACACTAAAACGTTACATTTATTTTGTCAATATTTAAACAGCTAATGAAACTTTAAAAAAATACATCTATATGTTATTCTCAGACTAATCTTTTCTTTGACTGCATCATTCTATCTAGCAATTATATAGGCCTAGATTTGGAGTTCGGCGGTAATTAAAAGGGCTGTTAACGCTCCGCGGGCTTTTTTTCTGGCCGCACCATAAAATTAACTCTGGTATCGAGAGTTCAAACAAATGCTGCGTTAGGCTCCAAAAAAGGAGCGTAGAGCATTTTTACCCGCAAATACAACTCTCGATACCAGAGTTGCTTACGGACGCGGCCGGCCTCAAAAACGTGCTCGTGCAACGATTCCCCCATAGGAAACAATGGGGCTGTTTGAGCTGAAAAAAAACCTAACACCTGCAAATAAGCAGCGTTCAGCTCCTAACGCAGCCCCATTGTTTCCTATGGGGAAACACTTCCTACGTCTGCACCTAACACTCTAACATGTACCCTGAGTCTAAACACCCCTAACCTTACACTTATTAACCCCTAATCTGCCGCCCCCGCTATCGCTGACCCCTGCATATTTTTTTAAACCCCTAATCTGCCGCTCCGTAAACCGCCGCCACCTACGTTATCCCTATGTACCCCTAATCTGCTACCCCTACCACCGCCGACCCCTATATTATATTTATTAACCCCTAACCTGCCCCCCACAATGTCGCCGACACCTGCCTACACTTATTAACCCCTAATCTGCCGAGCGGACCTGAGCGCTACTATAATAAAGTTATTAACCCCTAATCCGCCTCACTAACCCTATCATAAATAGTATTAACCCCTAATCTGCCCACCCCTAACATCGCCGACACCTAACTTCAATTATTAACCCCTAATCTTCCGATCGGAGCTCACCGCTATTCTAATAAATGGATTAACCCCTAAAGCTAAGTCTAACCCTAACACTAACACCCCCCTAAGTTAAATATAATATTTAATCTAACGAAATAAATTAACTCTTATTAAATAACTTATTTCTATTTTAAAGCTAAATACTTACCTGTAAAATAAATCCTAATATAGCTACAATATAAATTATAATTATATTATAGCTATTTTAGGATTAATATTTATTTTACAGGTAACTTTGTATTTATTTTAACCAGGTACAATAGCTATTAAATAGTTAAGAACTATTTAATAGTTACCTAGTTAAAATAATAACAAATTTACCTGTAAAATAAATCCTAACCTAAGTTATAATTAAACCTAACACTACCCTATCAATAAAATAATTAAATAAACTACCTACAATTACCTACAATTAACCTAACACTACACTATCAATAAATTAATTAAACACAATTCCTACAAATAAATACAATTAAATAAACTAGCTAAAGTACAAAAAATAAAAAAGAACTAAGTTACAGAAAATAAAAAAATATTTACAAACATAAGAAAAATATTACAACAATTTTAAACTAATTACACCTACTCTAAGCCCCCTAATAAAATAACAAAGCCCCCCAAAATAAAAAATTACCTACCCTATTCTAAATTAAAAAAGTTACAAGCTCTTTTACCTTACCAGCCCTGAACAGGGCCCTTTGCGGGGCATGCCCCAAGAATTTCAGCTCTTTTGCCTGTAAAAAAAAACATACAATACCCCCCCCAACATTACAACCCACCACCCACATACCCCTAATCTAACCCAAACCCCCCTTAAATAAACCTAACACTAAGCCCCTGAAGATCTTCCTACCTTGTCTTCACCATCCAGGTATCACCGATCCGTCCTGTCTCCAAGATCTTCATCCAACCCAAGCGGGGGTTGGCGATCCATAATCCGGTCCAGAAGAGGCTCCAAAGTCTTCCTCCTATCCGGCAAGAAGAGGACATCCGGACCGGCAAACATCTTCTCCAAGCGGCATCTTCGATCTTCTTCCATCCGGAGCGAAGCGGCAGGATCCTGAAGACATCCAGCGCGGAACATCCATCCGGACCGACGACTGAGCGACGAATGACTGTTCCTTTAAGGGACGTCATCCAAGATGGCGTCCCTCGAATTCTGATTGGCTGATAGGATTCTATCAGCCAATCGGAATTAAGGTAGGAATTTTCTGATTGGCTGATGGAATCAGCCAATCAGAATCAAGTTCAATCCGATTGGCTGATCCAATCAGCCAATCAGATTGAGCTCGCATTCTATTGGCTGTTCCGATCAGCCAATAGAATGCGAGCTCAATCTGATTGGCTGATTGGATCGGCCAATCGGATTGAACTAGATTCTGATTGGCTGATTCCATCAGCCAATCAGAAAATTCCTACCTTAATTCCGATTGGCTGATAGAATCCTATCAGCCAATCGGAATTCGAGGGATGCCATCTTGGATGACGTCCCTTAAAGGAACAGTCATTCGTCGTTCAGTCGTCGGTCCGGATGGATGTTCCGCGCTGGATGTCTTCAGGATCCTGCCGCTTCGCTCCGGATGGAAGAAGATCGAAGATGCCGCTTGGAGAAGATGTTTGCCGGTCCGGATGTCCTCTTCTTGCCGGATAGGAGGAAGACTTTGGAGCCTCTTCTGGACCGGATTATGGATCGCCAACCCCCGCTTGGGTTGGATGAAGATCTTGGAGCCAGGACGGATCGGTGATACCTGGATGGTGAAGACAAGGTAGGAAGATCTTCAGGGGCTTAGTGTTAGGTTTATTTAAGGGGGGTTTGGGTTAGATTAGGGGTATGTGGGTGGTGGGTTGTAATGTTGGGGGGGGGGGGGTATTGTATGTTTTTTTTTACAGGCAAAAGAGCTGAAATTCTTGGGGCATGCCCCGCCAAGGGCCCTGTTCAGGGCTGGTAAGGTAAAAGAGCTTGTAACTTTTTTAATTTAGAATAGGGTAGGGAATTTTTTATTTTGGGGGGCTTTGTTATTTTATTAGGGGGCTTAGAGTAGGTGTAATTAGTTTAAAATTGTTGTAATAATTTTCTTATGTTTGTAAATATTTTTTTATTTTCTGTAACTTAGTTCTTTTTTATTTTTTGTACTTTAGCTAGTTTATTTAATTGTATTTATTTGTAGGAATTGTGTTTAATCTAATTTATTGATAGTGTAGTGTTAGGATAATTGTAGGTAATTGTAGGTAGTTTATTTAATTAATTTTATTGATAGGGTAGTGTTAGGTTTAACTTATAAACTTAGGTTAGGATTTATTTTACAGGTAAATTTGTTACTTATTATTCTTAACTAGGTAACTATTTAAATAGTTCTTAACTATTTAATAGCTATTGTACTGGTTAAATTAATTACAAAGTTGCCTGTAAAATAAATATTAATCCTAAAATAGCTTAATATAATTTTTAATTTATATGTAGCTATATTAGGATTTATTTTACAGGTAAGTATTTAGCTTTAAAATAGGAATAAGTTATTTAATAAGAGTTAATTTATTCTCGTTAGATAAAAAATTATATTTAACTTAGGGGGGGTGTTAGTGTTAGGGTTAGACTTAGCTTTAGGGGTTAATACATTATTAGAATAGCGGTGAGCTCCGGTCGGCAGATTAGGGGTTAATAATTGAAGTTAGGTGTCGGCGAGGGTTACGGAGGGCAGATTAGGGGTTAATACTATGTATGATAGGGTTAGTGAGGCGGATTAGGGGTTAATACATTTATTATAGTAGCGCTCAGGTCCGCTCGGCAGATTAGGGGTTATAAGTGTAGGCAGGTGTCGGCGACGGTTGAGGGGGGCAGATTAGGGGTTAATAAATATAATATAGGGGTCGGCGATGTTAGGGACAGCAGATTAGGGGTACATAGGGATAACGTAGGTGGCGGCGATTTGCGGTCGGAAGATTAGGGGTTAATTATTTTAAGTAGCTGGCGGCGACGTTGTGGGGGGCAAGTTAGGGTTTAATAAATGTAATACAGGGGTCGGCGGGGTTAGGGGCAGCAGATTAGGGGTACATAAATATAACGTAGGTGGCGGTCGGCAGATTAGGGTGTTAAAAATTTTAATCGAAGTGGCGGCGGTGTGGGGGGACCTCGGGTTTAGGGGTACATAGGTAGTTTATGGGTGTTAGTGTACTTGAGGGTACAGTAGTTAAGAGCTTTATGAACCGGCCCGTTAGCCAGAAAGCTCCTTATTTCCTGCTATTTTCAGGCGGCTGGAATCTTGTCGTTAGAGCTCTAAACGCTCACTTCAGAAACCGACTATAAATACCAGCGTTAGAAAGATCCATTGAAAATATAGGCTACGCAAATGGCGTAGGGGGATCTGCAGGTATGGAAAAGTCGCGGCTGTAAAGTGAGCGTTAGACCCTTTAATCACTGGACTCCAAATACCAGCGGGCGGCCCAAAACCAGCGTTAGGAGCCTCTAACGCTGGTTTCGACGGCTACCGCCGAACTCCAAATCTAGGCCTTAGTGTTAATGTCCATTTTAAAGAGATTAGGGAATATACCAGCACTGTGTGTCTTTTTGGATATATTCATTTATCTCTAATCTACAAAATTTAATTTTTACAGTATGTTTAATAATTTTTATATTTATTTTAATAATTGTATATGTAATGTTTAATAAGGCCCAAAGTAGGCCAACAAGATCATCTGGGGTTGCCATTTCGCTTGTTCAGAGGAAAATTGCCTGGCATTTTGGGATGGACTGACTTTGCTAGGGAAGGATCAGATTGATATGCTTCTGGAAAGATTTCATTTGGGAACATGCACAATTGGGCTAAAATGAGCTACTCCAAGGTCTGTAACCAGGCCATAAATAAGCTACTGAGCTGTTGATCATTAATGGCAGACCCTGCTTTTCTTTCTGTATGTATAGGTATATAAACACACACACCACACACACATACATATATAATATCAAAAAGAAAAGTACCGGCACCCTCCAGGTCAGTTAAAACACTTACGGCCAGATTTAGAGTTTTGTCGGTAAGGGACCCCGCGTAGCTAACGCCGGCTTTTTTCTGGCCGCACCATAAAAATAAATCTCTGGTATTGAGAGACCACATAAAGGCTGCGTTAGGCTCCAAAAAAAGGGAGCGTAGAGCATTTTTAACGCGAGCTTCAACTCTCGATACCAGAGTTTGCTTACGCAAGCGGCCAGCCTAAAAAAACGTGCTCGTGCACGATTCCCCCATAGGAAACAATGGGGGCTGTTTGAGCTGGAAAAAAAAACCTAACACCTGCAAAAAAGCCGCGTTCAGCTCTTAACGCAGCCCATTGTTTGCTATGGGGAAACACCACTTTCCTACGGTCTGCACCTAAACACTCTAACATGTACCCCGAGTCTAAACACCCCTAACCTTAACTTATTAAGCCCCTAATCTGCCGCCCCCCCCGCTATCGCTGACCCCTGCTATTATTATTAACCCCTAATCTGCCGCTCCGTAAACCGCCGCTACTTACATTATCCCTATGTACCCCTAATCTGCTGCCCTATCATCGCCGACCCCTATATTATATTTATTAACCCCTAATCTAGCCCCCCCCACAACGTCGCCTCCACCTGCCTACACTTATTAACCCCTAATCTGCCCGAGCGGGACCTGAGCGTTACTATAATAAAGTTTATTAACCCTAATCCGCCTCACTAACCCTATAATAAGTAGTATTAACCCCTAATCTGCCCTCGCCTTACATCGCCGACCACCATAACTTCAATTATTAACCCCTAATCTGCCGACTGAAGCTCACCGCTATTCTAATAAATGTATTAACCCCTAAAGCTAAGTCTAACCCTAACACTAACACCCCCCTAAATTAAATATAATTTTAATCTAACGAAATTAATTAACTCTTATTAAATAATCTATTCCTATTTAAAACTAATACTTACCTGTAAAATAAACCCCTAATATAGCTACAATATAAATTATAATTACATTGTAGCTATTTTAGGAATAATATTTTTTTTACAGGCAACTTTATAATTCTATTTTAACCATGTACAATAGCTATTAAATAGATTAAGAACATTTAATAGTTACCTAGTTAAAATAATTACAACATTACCTGTAAAATAAATCCTAACCTAAGTTACAATTAAACCTAACACTATACTATCATTAAATTAATTAAATAAAATACCTACAATTACCTACAATTAAACCTAACACTACACTATCAATACATTAATTAAATACAATATCTACAAATAACTACAATGAAATAAAACTAACTAAAGTACAAAAAATAAAAAAGAACTAAGTTACAAAAAATAAAAAAAATATCTACAAACATAAGAAAAATATTACAACAATTTTAAACTAATTACACCTACTCTAAGCCCCCTAATAAAACAACAAAGCCCCCAAAATAAAAAATGCCCTACCCTATTCTAAATTACCTAAAGTTAAAAGCTCTTTTTACCTTACCAGCCCTGAACAGGGCCCTTTGCGGGGCATGCCCCAAGAAGTTCAGCTCTTTTGCCTGTAAAAAAACACATACAATACCCCCCCCAACATTACAACCCACCACCCCACATACCCCTAATCTAACCCAAACCCCCCTTAAATAAAACTAACACTAAGCCCCTGAAGATCTTCCTACCTTATCTTCACCATACCAGGTTCAACCGATCCGTCCTGAAGAGCTCCTCCGATGTCCTGATCCAAGACCAAGCGGGGGGGCTGAAAGATGTCCATGATCCGGTATGAAGTCTCATCCAAAGCGGGGCAGAAGAGGTCTTCCATCCGATTGAAGTCTTCATCCAAGCGGGGCAGAAGAGGTCTTCCATCCGATTGAAGTCTTCATCCAGGCGGGCATCTTCTATCGACATCCATCTGGGAGCAGAGCGGCAGCATCCTGAAGACCTCCGACACGGAACATCCATCCTGGCCGACGATACTGAACGACGAATGGCGGCTTCCTTTAAATGACGTCATCCAAGATGGCGTCCCTCGAATTCCGATTGGCTGATAGGATTCTATCAGCCAATCGGAATTAAGGTAGGAATATTCTGATTGGCCTGATGGAATCAGCCAATCAGAATCCAGTTCAATCCGATTGCTGATCCAATCAGCCAATCAGATTGAGCTTGCATTCTATTGGCTGTTGGGGGGGGGTATTGTATGTTTTTTTTACAGGCAAAAGAGCTGAACTTCTTGGGGCATGCCCCGCAAAGGGCCCTGTTCAGGGCTGGTAAGGTAAAAGAGCTTTTAACTTTAGTAATTTAGAATAGGGTAGGGCATTTTTTATTTTGGGGGGCTTTGTTGTTTTTTTGTTTTTGTTTTTTTAAAGCTTTATTAAGCATAAATCAGTACAAAGAAAATGCAAGTAAAACAATCAGCATAAAAACAGACTTTGAACAATTTTTCAAGTGTAAAATATGAGGGTATTCATAATGCAAAACTGACACAGAATTTTGACATAGGAATAATTACCAACCAATAGGTTACTCTCATTATTACATCTGAGTTGAAGAGAAATATCTCAAGAGATAGGGTGGTGTCCTTTAGATTGTATTCAAAAATGAAGTTTAGTTTATCAAAATTAATTAATTGTGGGACATCACAAAAGTCTTTGGCCATGTCTGTTCCCATTGTCTCATCTATCGTTGAGTCCTAATGTGAAAACAGATAGTCCCTACCAAGGTTACTAAGTAGGGGACATCAGGTTCGAATTAACAGGCAAAAAAATTAAGAGAGAAAAAAAAAAACAAAAAAAACAGCTAGGATATAGAGAAACGAAGAGAAAAAAAAAAAAAAAAAAAAGGGGAGGGGGAGGAAAGGAGAAAGGGAAATGGCAGAAAATTCTCGGAGGGGGTAGTGGATCCACCATAGGAACAAAAAGACAATAATAAGCATTTGGGCGTCTAAGGAGGTTTAAGAAACCCACCTACTCCAGATCGTCCAATACTAGTCGATACGGTCAGTCGGTTGTTATAAAAACCTCTCTCCATCGACGCTAAATAGTCTATGAGTTGAGTGATCTGAGCTAAAGTTGGAGCTTCAAGTTTTTTCCATTACCTGGCTATACACATCTTGGTTGCAATTAAATAAATTGCAACTCCAAGAGGATTTGTTGGGGTTTTTGTAGTTCCCTAAGACCGATATGCAGAAGGGCTAATGCTGGGGATTTAGGGTAACGTGATACCCAAATCAGAGAGCAATAAAAAAAAATCTCTCTCCACAGGGGGCAATTTTTTGGGCAAGACCACCAGTTATGTAGATCTGTGCCCTGTTGGCCACATTCCCTCCAACATTGCGGGGAGGCTGTAGGATATATCTTAATTAGACAACTTATAGGGGGTTAGATACCACTTTAAGAGGACCTTGAAATAAATTTCAAGGAATGTTATGCAATGTATAGCCTGATTTAGTAATCATTGTCGCATGTTCCACTTTCCATCGAGGTAATTTGAACGTCTATTTTGCGTCCCACGCCCTTGATCTGCCAAGGTATGATTTCGCTGTTGTCACTGAGAAGTAGCAGATGATGATTTGTCAGTGATTTATAGGCTTAGTCCTCTGCCTTGCCATCTTTTCTCCCAAGTAGTACTTTCTCTCAAACTGTGTCTTGGGAAACCCCAAGCCTGGCAATACTTCTCTAACAATCTATAACTTTTAAACATTAACCCATCCTGGAGCCCTCTTTCACCTGCGCGACTATTTGTTTAGTTGTTGATAGCCTCTTCTGGGTGTAGAGGTCCCCAACACAGATAAAATTCCATGATAGCCAGTCCTGTCTATGTATATCTGGGAGACCCATCATCAGTCCCTGGAGACTATGAATAGGTGAGGGATGGGGTGCCAGTACTTTGTGATGTCTAAGTCTATGCCATGTCCGGCAATTGTCTAAGATTATTTTATTCGTAAGCGCTGCATCAAGGAGCCTATGCTTAGGAATCCATATTAGATCTTTTAGAAGGAATTTTCTAGGGATAACCTCAGTCTCGAGCAAAAACCATGCCGGTTTCTCTTTCTCATTGCTCCAGGCTGCAATGTGAGTTAACCTAGCTGCGTCATGGTATAGATATATATTGGGAAAAGCTATGCCTCCTTTGTTTATCGGTAGTTGGAGAATACGGCTCACCACCCTCGGAATCTTTCCTCTCCAGACATAGTTAATGAATATGGACTGAATCTGAGATAGATAGATTTTTGGTATCGTGTAGGGTATGCACCTAAATAGGTACAAGATTTTTGGAAGTATAGCCATTTTAAGAGTAGAGATACGTCCCATCCAAGAGATTTCTCTATAATCCCACATCTGTAAAAGGCTTTTAATTTCTACAATCAATGGCTCAAAATTGTATTTAATAACCTTATTTATATCAGGGCCAAGAAATACACCCAGGTGTTTAATAAGATCTGTGTGCCAGGTGAAAGAGAAGCGGGTCTTAAGTGTGGCGAGGAGCCCGGAATCAAGATTAATTGCTAGGGCTTCCGTTTTAAGAATGTTTACTTTGTAGAGACTGAGAACCCCATAGGATTCTAAGGTCCTAAAAACTTCCGAAATTGAAGAACTCGGGTTAGTTAACAAGATGGTCAGATCGTCAGCAAAAAGGGCGATTTTCTCTGTTCGCCTCACCTATCTTGACTCCCTCTATGCCTTGAGAATGCCTGATCTCTTGGGCTAGAGGTTCCATAACCATAGCAAAAATCAGAGCGAAAGAGGGCAGCCTTGCCTAGTCCCATTAGTAATGGGAAAGGCTCTAGATCTAAAAACTACGCCTCTGACCCGTTTGCAAATGGTGCAGTATATAACGCCTGAACCATGCCAATGAATTGTGGAGGAAAGCCAAAAGATTTAAAGTACCTGCCAGATATAGTCCCATCGGACCCCTGTCAAATACCTTTTCCGCATCTAGGGGACAGGGCCACGATGGGAACTTCCTGGTGGACTGACTCAGAGAACACCTGTAAAAGTTTACGAGTATTGTCAGGACCTTGCCTGCCAGATGTAAAGCCAACTTGGTCTATTTGTATGATATCTGGGAGTAGATGAACAATCCTATTGGCTAAGAGCTTAGAGTACATCTTGACGTCTAAATTTATCAGTGAGATAGGTCTATAATTGGCACAGTAGATGGGATCCTTTCCTGGTTTGGGAATCGCGATAATAGATGCTTCCAAGAACTCTCTTGAAAAACTTCCTGCCTCGGCCCACCTCATTAAAGAAGGGGCAGAGGAGTGATGATAGGTGTTGTTTAAACATTTTATAAAAAGAGCCCGTGAAACCGTCAGGTCCGGAGACTTATTCGGTTTAAGTTGGACAATGACATTATAAATTTCTTTAGTAGAGAACGGATTGTAAGAGTGAGTTCCTTGCATCTTCTGTGAGTGTAGGAAGCTTGAGGGGGTCTAAAAACTCCTGTATCCTGTCGATAGAGGGGGGTATCGAGGTTTTCCTGCTTCCAATAGATTGTAGAGTTGATAGTAATAATCAGCGAAAGCATTTCCGATATCCTCGGGAGCTAGAATTCTAGAGCCATTGATCTCTAAAGCTTGAACCCTAGAGTGGGCAGTTCTTGCGTTTAAGTTTTCGAGCTAAAAGCTTGTTAGCCTTATTACCTTTATGGTACATTACTTGCTTAAATTTTGCCAGATGGCTTTGATTCTGTCATGCTCTAGTTGGAGGATTTGTTCTTCTGAGGGCACTAATTTCATCAGAAATTGAGCTAGTAGGGTTATCCTTGTTGATTTTCTCCATGTCCCTCAGTTTCATGGCCGCTGGCCCAAAGGGCCTCCTCTGTTCTTCCGGACTCTAGCCGATTCAGAGATGCAGAACCCCCCTTATATATGCCTTGAATGCCCCCCACAGGATTTTGGAAGAAGTTTGGCCTGGTATATTAAACTGTATGTAGTCATTAATCGCTTTTGTAAGTGAGTCCTTAAATCCTGGTTCTTCCCAAATAAAATTTGGGAACCTCCAAGAATATCCCCCCTTGCGAGCCCCTGATGGAAAAATGTCAAAAGAAACCGCATCATGGTCCGACCATGTACAGATATGTATTTGTGAGTTTGTGACCTCATTAAGAAGCCAAGCATCAACTAGAAAATAATCAGTCTAGAATAGGATTTATGCGGATTGGAGAAGAAAGTGTAATCTTTGTCCTCAGGATGGCCATGATCGCCAGACATCATATAATTCATGTCTAGCGGATAAGGATCTAAATTTAATTGCTTGTAGAACTGGTATAAGGATCAATGGATTTACCCGTTACAAGTTTTTTATCTAATTTAGGGTCCCAAATGACATTAAAATCACCTCCAATTACGATATGACCTTGTCTCATCAACCGATTTTGCTAGATTAAGAACTTTTGATAGAAAATGTAGTTGTTGTTGATTTGGGGCATATAGGTTACTAAGGTGAAGAGGGTACCATTGAGTTTACACACACAGATAATGAATCTGCCACCAGGGTCTCTATCTAAGTATATTGTTCAAACTGAAAGATCTTTGTGTAGGAGTATTGCAACTCCTCTTGTCTTATCGGTATAAGAGGCCGTAATTAGGCTTGGGTTATAGTGTGTCGATCTATATGGTTGAGGTCTGTCTATTGTCCAATGAGTTTCCTGGATAAATAAGACATGTCCCTTTAATCTTTTGCCGTATGTTGTTAACATACTGCGTTTATCAGGCGAATTTAGGCCCTTAGCATTTAGAGTGAGGAATCGTATGGAGGTCTCCATTATGAAAAATGGGGCAAGAGAAGAGGAAAAAAAAAAAAAAAAAAAAAAGATACAAGTAAAAAGACTAAAAGTAGAAAGAACATATGAAAGGAAATTGAAAATGTAAGGAAATATAATGTATGGATTCTGAGAGTTCAGATGTACCAGAGAGTAACATTATTCTTAAGAAACATAGGGATTCTAATTGATCCACAAGTTTACGTCCGTAAACTTAGATATTATTGAAGGGGGGGGGTTGGTGAGGCCAGATGGTGTAAAAGATAAAGGCCTCGGAATGAGGATAGCAGATAATGTGCAGACGGTGAAATGAAAAAAAGTATTGACTTATATGTATTTGTAACTAGTGTATTAGGTATAGCTAAAGGAGGAGAGCCAATGCCCTCCCTTAAATGGTAAATAAATGAGATCCAGTGGAGGAGAGGAGGGGGGGGGAGGGGGGGATTAGGGGGGCAAGGATTCTTTTAAATCTAACAAGGTGTCTTGGGAAACCAAGGGAAATATCCTAAGTGTGGTCATATGCTTACTTATAAAACCTATCGGCTAGATTTGGAGTTTTGTCGGTAACGACCCGAAAAACTAACGCCGGCTTTTTTCTGGCCGCACCATAAAAATAACTCTGGTATTGAGAGTCCACATAAAGGCTGCGTTAGGCTCCAAAAAAGGAGCGTAGAGCATTTTTAACACAGCTTCAAACTCTCAATACCAGAGTTGCTTACGCAAGCGGCCAGCCTCAAAAACGTGCTCGTGCACGATTCCCCCATAGGAAACAATGGGGCTGTTTGAGCTGAAAAAAAAACCTAACACCTGCAAAAAAGCCGCGTTCAGCTCTTAACGCAGCCCCATTGTTTGCTATGGGGAAACACTTCCTATGTCTGCACCTAACACTCTAACATGTACCCCGAGTCTAAACACCCCTAACCTTACACTTATTAACCCCTAATCTGTCGCCCCCGCTATCGCTGACACCTGCATTTTATTTTTAACCCCTAATCTTCTGCTCCGTAAACCGCCGCTACTTACATTATCCCTATGTACCCCTAATCTGCTGCCCCTAACACCGCCGACCCCCTATTATTATATTTATTAACCCCTAATCTGCCCCCCTCAACGTCGCCTCCACCTGCCTACACTTATTAACCCCTAATCTGCCGAGCAGACCGCACCGCTATTATAATAAAGTTATTAACCCCTAATCCGCCTCACTAACCCTATAATAAATAGTATTAACCCCTACACCTACTCTAAGCCCCCTAATAAAACAACAAAGCCCCCCAAAATAAAAAATGCCCTACCCTATTCTAAATTACTAAAGTTAAAAGCTCTTTTACCTTACCAGCCCTGAACAGGGCCCTTTTGCGGGGCATGCCCCAAGAAGTTCAGCTCTTTTGCCTGTAAAAAAAAAAAACATACAATACCCCCCCCCCAACATTACAACCCACCACCCACATACCCCTAATCTAAACCCAAACCCCCCTTAAATAAACCTAACACTAAGCCCCCTGAAGATCATCCTACCTTTGTCTTCACCTCACCAGGTATCACCGATCCGTCCTGGCTCCAAAATCTTCATCCAACCCAAGCGGGGTTGGCGATCCATCATCCGGTGGCTGAAGAGGTCCAGAAGAGGCTCCAAAGTCTTCATCCTATCCGGGAAGAAGAGGCGATCTGGACCGGCAACCATCTTGATCCAAGCGGCATCTTCTATCTTCATCCGATGACGACTGGCTCCATCCTGAAGACCTCCACCGCGGACCCATCTTCTTCTGGCGACGTCCAACTGAAGAATGACGGTTCCTTTAAGGGATGTCATCCAAGATGGCGTCCCCTCGAATTCCGATTGGCTGATAGGATTCTATCAGCCAATCGGAATTAAGGTAGGAATATTCTGATTGGCTGATGGAATCAGCCAATCAGAATCAAGTTCAATCCGATTGGCTGATCCAATCAGCCAATCAGATTGAGCTTGCATTCTATTGGCTGTTCCGATCAGCCAATAGAATGCGAGCTCAATCTGTTCAGGGCTGGTAAGGTAAAAGAGCTTTTAACTTTAGTAATTTAGAATAGGGTAGGGCATTTTTTATTTTGGGGGGCTTTGTTGTTTTATTAGGGGGCTTTAGAGTAGGTGTAATTAGTTTAAATTGTTGTGATATTTTTCTTATGTTTGTAAATATTTTTTTATTTTTTGTAACTTAGTTCTTTTTTATTTTTTGTACTTTAGCTAGTTTATTTAATTGTATTTATTTGTAGGAATTGTATTTAATTAATGTATTGATAGTGTAGTGTTAGGTTAATTGTAGGTAATTGTAGGTATTTTATTTAATTTATTTATTGATAGTGTAGTGTTAGGTTTATTTGTAATTTAGGTTAGTATTTATTTTACAGGTAATTTTGTAATTATTTTAACTATTTTAGCTATTAAATAGTTCTTAACTATTTAATAGCTATTGTACCTGGTTAAAATAAATACAAAGTTACCTGTAAAATAAATATAAATCCTAAAATAGCTATAATATAATTATAATTTATATTGTAGCTATATTAGGATTTATTTTACAGGTAAGTATTTAGCTTTAAATAGGAATAATTTAGTTAATAAGAGTTAATTAATTTCGTTAGATGTAAATTATATTTAACTTAGGGGGTGTTAGTGTTAGGGTTAGATTTAGCTTTAGGGGTTAATACATTTATTAGAGTAGCGGTGAGCTCCAGTCGGCAGATTAGGGGTTAATAATTGAAGTTAGGTGTCGGCGATGTTAGGGAGGGCAGATTAGGGGTTAATACTATTTATTATAGGGTTAGTGATGCGGATTAGGGGTTAATAACTTTATTATAGTAGCGCTCAGGTCCGCTCGGCAGATTAGGGGTTAATAAGTGTAGGCAGATGGAGGCGACATTGAGGGGGGGCAGATTAGGGGTTAATAAATATAATACAGGGGTCGGCGGTGTTAGGGGGAGCAGATTAGGGGTACATAAGGATAACGTAGGTGGCGGTCGGCAGATTAGGGGTTAAAAAAATTTATTCGAGTGTCGGCGATGTGGGGGACCTCGGTTTAGGGGTACATAGGTAGTTTATGGGTGTTAGTGTACTTTAGAGTACAGTAGTTAAGCGCTTTATAAACCGGCGTTAGCCCAGAAAGCTCTTAACTACTGACTTTTTTCCTGCGGCTGGAGTTTTGTCGTTAGATGTCTAACGCTCACTTCAGAAACGACTCTAAATACCGGAGTTAGAAAAATCCCATTGAAAAGATAGGATACGCAATTGACGTAAGGGGATCTGCGGTATGGAAAAGTCGCGGCTGAAAAGTGAGCGTTAGACCCTATTTTGAGTGACTCCAAATACCGGCGGTAGCCTAAAACCAGCGTTAGGAGCCTCTAACGCTGGTTTTCACGGCTAACGCCAAACTCCAAATCTAGGTCTATGTGTCTATACTAAATCTATGTAGAAAGTCAGTGTCCAGTGGGTAACATTTTATGTTAAAAACATAAGTGCTAAAACAGTGGTGTATTTAGTGGCAATTTATTAACCTAATATAGGACATGGCCTATAGAGAGAGTATGATTTTGCAGTTGTCACTGGGCTAAATGTCCCTAAGAAATCTAGTGGTATCCTAGTACATATAAGAAAGGTGGCTTTGAACCTTATTTTTAAGGATAGGATAAAAATGAAAAAAAGTACATTTAGGCTACAAAATCTAAAAACATAATACTCAAATGGTTTGGTCTCAGTGCCAGGGCTAATAGCCTTCCAACAATTAGACCCCAGGCTATATGCACCTTCTACTCCGGCAAGAGGACCAAAACATAGATTTCAAGTCTATCTATCTATAATCTAACAAGTGAGACATTTAAAACATTCCATAATCAAACAAACCTGGGGTCAACTTATAAGTGCTATAAAACATTCAATGTGCACCTTAACCATAAATAGATAGAGCGAGTGGCTCAAGACTGGGCTTTGTGATATAAATAAGAATATGAAGGCAAATCTATAAATTCCCAGTGAAGGGTGAATATCTATCTTAATATTAAGTTACAAAGACTTAAAACATTGCATAATCAAACAGTCCTGAGACCAACTTATAAGTGCTATAAAAACATTCAATGTGCACCTTAACCATAAATAGATAGAGCAAGTGGCTCAAAGCTGAGCTTTGTGATATAAGTGAAAATATAAAGGCAAATCTATAAATTCCCAGTGAAGGGTGAATATCTATCTTAATAATTAAGTTACAAAAACCTCACATTGGCTATTCTAAACTAATCTAGTGTGATAAGTGTTAAAAAGAAAAATGGGTATCTAGATAGTACATAATCTCGGTGGCATCTAGCTACTGGATCCACCTCGGAGCCAGACACAGCAACATCACATATAAGGCATAGCAAGCCAGAGGGGCTATATATAAGGCCATATGTTGCTGTATCTATATCCAAAAGCAAGGCCAAAACCTCAACTATCCAAAAATTTCTAGACAGAAAATGATAACTGTGTCAATGAGACATATAGATTGCACTTTGAGAAAATCTGAGAAATTTGAACAATTTGTTAAACTAAAAACTAACAATAAACAAACATGTCTCAAGACTCACACAATGGATCCCCAATTGGTTATTTTTACAGCCAGAATTTTAAAGCCTCTCTCGAGGGAATTATGGTCACCTTAATAAGGACCCAGTTGACATATGCTATGAAACCTTGCAAAGAAAACAAGTCCTAGGTATGTCCATTGTGAGTCAGCAATATTATATAAGAAAGACGTATAGTAAACTTATTGAGAGAACAAATTTGAAAACAATACATTGTAACACTTTACAAAGAACTGTGCATAAAAAGTGAAAAAATTATAAACAGTGAACCAAGAAAATACACTCTTCCCCAAAATCTCCCACAACATAGGTGAGCACTATGCAAAAATGGCCCTGTATCAGGTGTCACAGGATATCTTCTGTAGACCATCCCCTCTAGCAAGGGGTCCAAAACATAAATTTTAAGACTTTCTGTCTAAAATCTAACAAGTGAAACATTTAAAATGTTACCTAAACAAGTCTAAAACCAACTTATATGTGCTATATAGGCATTTAGTGTATACATTAATCATAAATAAATAAAACGAGTAACTCAGAACCGGGACTTTATAGCATAAGTGAAAATATGTAGGCTAAACTATAAGTTCCCGGTAAGGAGCAAATATCTATATTAATACTTAGGCTGCAGAGGCCTCGCATTGGATATTCTAGAATAATCTAGTATGGTAAATGTAAGAAAAAATAGGTATCTACATAGTGCATAGTCTCAGCAGCATCTAGCTATTGGGGCCACCCCGGAGCCAGACACAGTAACAGTCTATAGTCAACTCACATATGAGGTATAACAAGCCAGAAGGGCTAAGTATTAGGCCACATGTTACTATATCTGGATCCAAAAGCAGAGCCAAGACCACAGCTATCCAAAAATTATAATAAAAAAAAAAAAAAAGAAAAAGTAACTGTGACAGTGGGGCATATAGATCACAATTTGAAAGGATCTTAAAAATTTAAACACCTTAAGTGAACAACAAAAAACTAACAACAAACTGACATATCTCAGGACTCACACACAATGGGTCTCCAATGGGTTGCTTTCAGAGCCAGGACTTTACCTCCTTTCTCGGGGAAGTTGTAGCCACCTTAGTAAGAACCCAATTGGAGTTTATTGCAAGACCTAGCAGGAAAAGCAAATCCTAGATTCATCCATTATGAGTTGAAAGTATTATACAAAAAAAAACATATGATATACTTATTGCATAAACAAAAAAAAATATGCAGCAAGGAGTTACATTCTTTCCCAAGGTCTCCCACAGCATAAGTAGACAGTGTACAAGAATGGTTTTGCATCTGGTGTCGCAAA
This sequence comes from Bombina bombina, assembly GCF_027579735.1. Lineage (NCBI taxonomy): Eukaryota > Metazoa > Chordata > Amphibia > Anura > Bombinatoridae > Bombina > Bombina bombina. The sequence continues at coordinate 1,131,347,380 of NC_069500.1, forward strand.
ATGACTTCCAGGGAGACAGTTACTAAAAAAAATCGTCACTGAAATAGTCCTGGAAGAAGAAAAACATACACAGCAAAGTGCAACAGTTAAAATAGATACTTATCAGGTTATCCTGGAGAGGAGTCCCTGAGAGCTGAATTCCTTTTACTGGACTGAGGACGTTGAGGGAGGGGATTCCATTGGTCAGCTATAGGCCTTAGCTGTGAGGGCCTTGAAGGAGAGTGGGCAGCATGATTATCTGCTTGATCCCATTGTTTCAAACGATCTTCACCTATCGCTGGGGAATCCACTGTAACCAGAGATCCCTCTCGGTGGATGATGAGTTTAGTTGGATAGCCCCATCTGTACTTTAAGCCTCTTGAACGAAGGGATTGGGTAAGCTGGCGAAAGGTGATCCTTTTCTGAAGGGTGAACTGTGATAAGTCTGGGAATACTTGTATCTGTCTCAGATGCTCAGGAAGTTGAGGTTTGGAAAAGGCTGCCCTCATGAGTTGCTCTTTATAAGTAAAGAAGTGAAACCTTGCAATTACATCTCTAGGCTTATCTTTGGGAGCATTTCTGCCCCTGGGAATCCTATGGACTCTGTCGATTAGCATATCATTTGGATCTGAGGGGGGTGCTAATGAGACACAAATTTTAGTAACAAATGTCTCTAAGTCAGGCTGCAGAGTCTCCTCAGTAATGCCTCTAAATCTGACATTGTTTGTGGCGTGACCTATCCTCTTAGGTCCGCCACCTTCTGTTCCATTTCTGAGACACAATCTGCAAGTTTTTGAGAGTGGGCAATTATATTCTGCTGTTCAATCGCCAAGTCCTCCTGCTTGCGCTCAAGCACTTCAGTCCTCTCTCTCATTTCTGCAAGATCTTTTTTGAGGTCTGCAACTGCAGATTTAATGGTAGATGTCAAGTTATCCTGCAGGTCATTTAACCTCTTGGATAGTGTGTCCACTATATCTGACCTGGTTATAAGTTCCATTTCTTCCTCCTGTTGTTGGGATATGGAGGAGTTAGTACTATCAGAACTCTCTTGGCATGAGTGAGGCGACACAGAGCCCCTAGTAGCAGTTGAGTCCTTAGGTTTGAAATGATCAGCAACAGAGTTTTTAGACCTAGTTGTCTTATTTTTGTTTTTTTGGACCTGAGACATTGCTGGCAGGGTTAGCTAATCTTTGTATTTATCCAAGGGAGGCAGCGGGGATAGGGGTAATTAGAGGTATAAGCTTGGTTACTGGATCTCAGCTTGTAGTTCAGTATAAGCAGCTAGCACAGGGAGGGAATCTGGCCACTAACCCCCCTATCCCTGCATTTTATTGGTAGATAACATATAAAGTCTTAGTGGAGGTAGCTGTAGTAAAAATTGCAGAGATTAGAGAGATAAGTATACAAATATTGTAGTCAGCTCTTCAGGGCCTTTATATTAGAACTGTAAGAGATTTAACTAGGCCTACATGCAGGGAGAAAAAAAAATGGAAACAGGCAATAGTGTTGTTTCTCTTTCCACACCGTTATAAAGTTCAGACCCACACTGAAATAGAATAGCACACCACACTCTATGTCACTTAAACTGTGTGAGTGACCTCCAAATGTCATATAGTGTGTTAATAAAAGGTAAGAGCACTAAGGCTGAATTTCCTCTTACAAGGACCAGAGTGGAGTAATATTCCCAGCCTGCCACATAAGTTTCCTCCAGGCCCTCTCACTTTAAGTTCGAATTTAGGAGCTGAGGATCGCCTGCTCTAAGTCTGAACGAGGTCTAGCAATATAGTAACACCTCCTGTTCAGTAGACTTACTGTTTAGTTTTATTTGAGGGTTAGAGTCGGCCAGTTGCGAGTTCCGGTGTAGGCCGCAGCCGCTGTGTTTCCTAGATGAGCCTCCGGTACTCCTTTCAGGCCCACCACAATCTCCTAAAATTGTGTTCAATTTGGCCGGAAAAGACTCTCCAAATGTTCCCCTCAAATGGCCCAGGATGACTACAGGCAAATCCACTTGAATTTTAGCAGAAAATTATTTTTTTACTTTAGATGCAGCAGAGCTCAGTCTCCACACATCTGCACAGCTCAGCCATCGGCTCCGCCCCCCTCGGGCTTTGTTGTTTTATTAGGGGGCTTAGAGTAGGTGTAATTAGTTTAAAATTGTTGTAATATTTTTCTTATGTTTGTAAATATTTTTTTATTTTTTTTTAACTTAGTTCTTTTTTATTTTTTGTACTTTAGTTAGTTTATTTCATTGTAGTTATTTGTAGATATTGTATTTAATTAATGTATTGATAGTGTAGTGTTAGGTTTAATTGTAGGTAATTGTAGGTATTTTATTTAATTAATTTAATGATAGTATAGTGTTAGGTTTAATTGTAACTTAGGTTAGGATTTATTTTACAGGTAATTTTGTAATTATTTTTACTAGGTAACTATTAAATAGTTCTTAACTATTTAATAGGTATTGTACCTGGTTAAAATAATTACAAAGTTGCCTGTAAAATAAATATTAATCCTAAAATAGCTACAATGTAATTATAATTTATATTGTAGCTATATTAGGATTTATTTTACAGGTAAGTATTTAGCTTTAAAAAGGAATCATTTATTTAATAAGAGTTAATTAATTTCGTTAGATTAAAATTATATTTAACTTAGGGGGGTGTTAGTGTTAGGGTTAGACTTAGCTTTAGGGGTTAATCCATTTATTAGAATAGCGGTGAGCTCCGGTCGGCAGATTAGGGGTTAATAATTGAAGTTAGGTGTCGGCGATGTTAGGGAGGGTAGATTAGGGGTGAATACTATTTATTATAGGGTTAGTGATGCGGATTAGGGGTTAATAACTTTATTATAGTAGCGGTGCGGTCCGCTCGGCAGATTAGGGGTTAATAAGTGTAGGCAGGTGGAGGCGACGTTGAGGGGGGCAGATTATGGGTTAATAAATATAATATAGGGGTTGGCAGTGTTAGGGGCAGCAGATTAGGGGTACATAAGGATAACGTAGGTGGCGGCGCTTTGCGGTCGGCAGATTAGGGGTTAATAAGTGAAGGTAGCTGGCGGCGACGTTGTGGGGGGCAGATTAGGGTTTAATAAATATAATATAGGGGTCGGCGGTGTTAGGGGCAGCAGATTAGGGGTACTCGGTTTAGGGGTACATAGGTAGTTTATGGGTGTTAGTGTACTTTAGAGCACAGTAGTTAAGAGCTTTATAAACCGGCGTTAGCCCAGAAAGCTCTTAACTACTGACTTTTTTCCTGCGGCTGGAGTTTTGTCGTTAGATTTCTAACGCTCATTTCAGACACGACTCTAAATACCGGAGTTAGAAAAATCCCATTGAAAAGATAGGATACGCAATTGACGTAAGGGGGATCTGCGGTATGGAAAAGTCGCGGCCGAAAAGTGAGTGTTAGACCCTTTTTTGAGTGACTCAAAATACCGGAGGTAGCCTAAAACCAGCGTTAGGAGCCTCTAACGCTGGTTTTCACAGCTAACGCCAAACTCCAAATCTAGGCCTTATTTTATTTGGTCACATTAAAAGAAATAAAAGGTTACAACAGTCAGAGCACGCCTGACATGTTTCGGCTTAGAAGCCTTAATCATAGACGTGCTTTAATGGAGTAGAGATCTGCTATTTAAAAGCAATACAGAGAACCAATTGGTTGATCATAATATGCATGTGACTGGTGGTCATGTTTGTGATTAATACTCATCAGTTTAACCCTGTGTATACTTTAGAACCACAACGTTATCTAGAGATTTTTGACACAGGTGCATAACTAATTGCAATATAGTGATCTGACATTATGCAACATTGGTAAAAACCCTTATTAGTAAAAAAAGGGCTTTTAATGACATCTTTTTATATTTATATCTAGTTAGCAACCATAATCGTTGAGTAGCCTATTATTTGAATACTTCTATACCTATAATGGATACACATTAACAATCACTTACGCCTAGATTTGGAGTTTTGTCGGTAAAGACCTGCGGTGCTAACAAGCCTTTTTTTTCCAGCGTACCCTTAAGACAACGCTGGTATTACGAGTTGTCTGAATGGCTGCGTTAGCCTCAGAAAAGTGAGCGTTGAGTCAAATTTAGCTCCACTTCAACCCTCAATACCAGCGTTGCTTACGGTAGCGGTAAGCTGGAAAAACATGCTTGTGCACGATTTCCCCATAGGAAACAATGGGGCTGCCCCATAGTCTACACCTAACAGCCTAACATGAACCCGAGTCTAAACACCCCTAAACACCCCTAACCTTACACTTATTAACCCCTAATCTGCCGCCACCGCTATCGCTGACACCTACATGATATTATTAACCCCTTATCTGCCGCTCCGGACACCGCCGCAACCTACATTATAGCTATGAACCCCTAATCTGCTGTCCCTAACATCGCCGACACCTATATTATATTTATAAACCCCTATTCTGTTAGGGGCAGCAGATTAGGGGTTCATAGCTATAATGTAGGTGGCGGCGGTGTCCGGTCGGGAGATTAGGGGTTAAATATTTTTATTATAGGTTTTGCGATGTGGGGGGGCCTCGGTTTAGGGGTTTATAGGGTAGTTTATGGGTATTAGTTTACTTTGTAGCACTGTAGTTAAGAGCTTTATGTTCCGGCGTTAGCCCATAAAACTCTTAACTACTGACTTTTTTTTGCGGTTGGAGTCTTGTCGGTAGAGGGTCTACCGCTCACTTCTTCCAAGACTCGTAATACCAGCGTTAGGCAAATCCCATAGAAAAGATAGGATACGCAATTGATGTAAGGGGATTTGGGATTTGCGGTAGCCTCGAGTCGTGGAAAAAAAGTGAGCGGTAGACCCTTTCCTGCCTGACTCGTAATACCAGCGTTAGATAAAAAGCAGCGTTAGGACCCCTTAACGCTGCTTTTTAAGTCTAACGCAGAACTCCAAATCTAGGCGTAAGCATTTTATAGTACATACTTCCCTTAGTCACAAATCTAGTCTATTTCAAGAAATTGTAATGCTATTATAAAGTCATGTGGTAATCCCTGGGCAAAGTAAGTATATCAATTATACTCTAAGTCAGAGCTTTCCAAACTTTTCATGTTGGTGACACACTTTTTAGACCTACATCATTTCGCGACACGGTAATTAATTCAGTTGTACTAGCAAAAAGGAGGTTAAACTAACTTGTTTTAAAATATACGGACACATACATAAATTATATAATAATAATATGTATTTACAAGTAACAGTATGTATGTGCAAGAATTAAAAAAAAGTTTAACACCAATAGCTACTTACTATTTTAATGGGATTTATGAGGTTGATGGGATGAACACAATTTCTGAATATTTGGTGGAATATTAGATAAAGATACTCACATTTCATCATCAAGCATTTTTAAGCTTCCACTTCCTATCCATATATCAAGAGCAGGAACAGCAATGCACTACTGGGAGCTAGCTGCAGAAAAATCCCTCTGACTTCAGCTCAGCGTTTAAACTGCCGCCCTCAGAGCTCCGTGAGCCCTACTGACTACTGCCCGCGCTGCAAACACACTGCTGTCCCACTCACTGACTACACATGCAGTCACAAGCCAATTAAGGAGACTACAGGTGCAGTCAGGAGCCAATGTGCCACCAAAGCCGCCAATGGGTATAGTTTCAGTTCCCACTGAGCTGCGTCAATTGGTTAAGATGATCTGTGACCCACTAGGTATCACTGGTGTCAACCACATGATATGCGTAGCAGGCAGGCGGAATGTCAGAAACCAAAAAAAAAAATTTAAAAATATTGTGCTGAAGCAGGCACACACCTACACACTGCTGCCGACACACTAGTGTGTCCCGACACACAGTTTGGAAAGCACTGCTCTAAGTATATAGACATCTCAAAATAGTTTCACTAACTTATTTTAAATAACAACCTGCTAGTTGTTATAATGTCAACAATAGTTTGATTAAGTAATGGAAATACGAATAGTGGAAGTGTAAATAATGCTTAATGAACAGGTAAATCCCTTGGTCCAAGTTAGCTCATCTGTGAATAACTGTATGTTCATGTGTGGGGACCTGGAGCTTATATACATATATGCATTTATTTTGTTTTAATTTTGTTATTATTTTTATTATTATTTATGTTGTTGTTATTTGACCAGCATCCCACATATTGAATAGATGTCATATTTAACATTGTACCATTTACCCTTTAGTATAAAGGGGAAATGGTAATGCCTTTAAGCCCTTACTATGATGAATACATCCTCAGATATATGTTACTCAAATGAATATGCACAATAAAGTGATTTACTCCCAATAATTGATAATGTCATAGACACTATTATAACCTCGCGGGATCCAAGTCCCCAAGGTAAAAATCCAAAAAGCTTGTAATGTTACCACCCTGTCTAGGGGCTTTTACATGCTCAATTACCATCCACTTGAATGTGGTGCTGTCGCTATTGTGATTAAGGATAAAATGCTTAGCCAAATTTAGATCTATTGATATATGAGAGGTGTTGACGAATCCTCTCACGTACTTCCCGAGTGGTACACCCAACATATTGTTTATTGTTGCAACTGCACCATAGCAGATATAGAACATTTTTGCTTCTGTAATTGACTAACACCTAGGTTTAGAGTTTTGCGGCCAAAGGGCTGCGTTAGGCTCCAAAAAGGGAGCGTATAGCATATTTACCGCCACTTCAACTCTCAATACCAGCGTTGCTTACGGTAGCGGCTAGCTGGAAAAACGTGCTCATGCACGATTCCCCCATAGGAAGCAATGGGGCAGTTTGGGCTGAAAAAAAAACTAACACCTGCAAAAAAGCAGCGTTCAGCTCCTAACGCAGCCCTATTTTTTCCTATGGGGAAACAGTTTCTAAGTCTGCACCTAACGCCCTAACATGAACCCCGAGTCTAAACACCCCTAACCTTACACTTATTAACCTCTAATCTGCCGACCCCACTATCGCTGACACCTGCATTATATTATTAACCCCTAATCTGCCGCTCCGTACACCGCTGCAACCTACATTATACCTATGTACCCCTAATCTGCTGCCCCTAACATCGCCGACACCTACATAATATCTGCTCCCCCCCCCCCAATGTCGCCGCTACCTTACCTACACTTATTAACCCCTAATCTGCCGACCGGACCTCGCCGCTACTCTAATAAATGTATTAACCCCTAAAGCTAAGTCTAACCCTAACACCCCCCCTAAATTAAATATAATTTTAATCTAACTAAATAAATTAAATATTATTAACTAAAGTCTTCCTATTTAAAGCTAAATATTTACCTGTAAAATAAACCCTAATATAGCTAGAATATAACAAATAATTATATTGTAGCTATTTTAGGATTTATATTTATTTTACAGGCAACTTTGTATTTATTTTAACTAGGTACAATAGCTATTAAAGAGTTATTTACTATTTAATAGCTACCTAGTTAAAATAATTACAAAATTACCTGTAAAATAAATCCTAACCTAAGTTACAATTAAACCTAACACTACACTATCAATAAATAAATTAAATCAATTAACTACAAGTACCTACAATTACCTACAATTAAATAAACGAAACTAAATTACAAAAAATAAAAAAGATTACAAGAATTTTAAGCTAATTACACCTACTCTAAGCCCCCTAATAAAATAGCAAAGCCCCCCAAAATAAAAAAAAATTTCCCTACCCTAATCTAAATTAAAAAAGTTAACAGGTCTATTACCAGCCCTTAAAAGGGCTTTTTGCGGGGCATGCCCCAAATAAATCAGCTCTTTTGCCTGTAAAAAAACCCCACAATACCACCCCCCAACATTACAACCCACCACCCACATACCCCTACTCTAACTCAAACCCCCCTTAAATAAACCTAACACTACCCCCCTGAAGATCTCCCTACCTTGAGCCGTGTTCACCCAGCCGGGCATTGATGGACCAAAAGAGGGCATCTGATGTGGCAGAAGTCTTCATCCTATCCGGGCAGAAGAGGACATCCGGACCCCGGTAGACATCTTCATCCAAGCGGCATCTTCTATCTTCATCCATCCGGAGTGGAGCGGAGCCATCTTCTTCCAGCCGACGCAGATCCATCCTTCTTCCATGATGCCTACTCGCCGAATGAAGGTTCCTTTAAATGACATCATCCAAGATGGCGTCCCTTGAATTCCGATTGGCTGATAGGATTCTATCAGCCAATCGGAATTAAGGTAGAAAAAAATCTGATTGGCTGATTGAATCAGCCAATCAGATTCAAGTTCAATCGGATTGGCTGATCCAATCAGCCAATCAGATTGAGCTTGCATTCTATTGGCTGTTCCGCTGAGTGTTGGGAACTTCCAATAAACTCAAAGTAACAATATCCCTCTCCTCAAAAAAATCCAATGGCTGAACGGCCGTGAGTTTGATCTGAAAAATCTGTACTCACTTCCAGATTGGTTTCTGTCAAATAATGTTTTCTCAGAGTGAACTGTCTAATAAGTCTGTTCACGTCGATGAGAGTGTTGAATAGATTAAACATTGAAGAAGGTACAAAGCCTAATCCCTAGCTTAATTTTTTATTTGTGTATCACTCAAAACATGTGTTGTCAAGTTGATAACATTGTTATCCACATTTGCTAGTGGTATTTGTTCTGCCTGTTGCTTTTTACCTGTCTCTGTGGATATCTTTGTTGGCTCTGCTTTGGGATGGCTCCGCCCACTGCCCCCCTCCTACTCCTTTTGCAAGGTTTCCTAGGGGGAGTTGAAAAACCTGTTCTATTTCGTCTATACCACCACAGGAGTGTCCCCTGTTTTTGGAACCAATTTCTCTACAACTAGTCCCTTGCTAAAAGTTACTGTTTTCTTAGGTTGACTCTGAGGTTTCAATATTGATTTAACTGCATTATTACCATTATCTCGCTCTCTACATCTGAGGATCTAGCTTTGAGCAGAGTATTCATCATAGTAAGGGCTTAAAGGCATTACCATTTACTATTTATACTAAAGGGTAAATGGTACAATGTTAAATATGACATCTATTCAATATGTGGGATGCTGGTCAAATAACAACAACATAAATAATAATAAAAATAATAACAAAATAAATGCATATATGTATATAAGTTTCAGGTCCCCACACATGAACATATAGTTATTCACAGATGAGCTAACTTGGACGAAGGGATTTACCTGTTCATTAAGCATTATTTACACTTCCACTATTCGTATTTCCGTTACATTATGACAACTAGCAGATTGTTATTTAAACTAAGTTAGTGTCTATATACTTAGAGTATAATTGATATAATTACTTTGCCCAGGGATTACCACATGACTTTGTCATAGCATTACAATTTCTTGAAATAGACTAGATTTGTGACTAAGGGAAATATGTACTATAACATGCTTAGTGATTGTTAATGTGTATCCATTATAGTTATAGAAGTATTCAAATAATAGGCTACTAAATTTGGCTCAACGCTCACTTTTCTGAGGCTAACGCAGCCATTCAGACAACTCGTAATACCAGCGTTGTCTTAAGGGTACGCTGGAAAAAAAAAGGCTTGTTAGCACCGCAGGTCTTTACCGACAAAACTCCAAATCTAGGCGTAAGTGATTGTTAATGTGTATCCATTATAGGTATAGAAGTATTCAAATAATAGGCTACTCAACGATTATGGTTGCTAACTAGATATAAATATAAAAAGATGTCATTAAAAGCCCTTTTTTACTAATAAGGGTTTTTACCAATGTTGCATAATGTCAGATCACTATATTGCAATTAGTTATGAACCTGTGTCAAAAATCTCTAGATAACGTTGTGGTTCTAAAGTATACACAGGGTTAACTGATGAGTATTAATCGCAAACATGACCACCAGTCACATGCATATTATGATCAACCAATTGGTTCTCTGTATTGCTTTTAAATAGCAGATCTCTACTCCATTAAAGCACGTCTATGATTAAGGCTACTAAGCCGAAACATGTCAGGCGTGCTCTGACTGTTGTAACCTTTTGTTTCTTTTAATGTGACCAAATAAAATAAGTGTTTTAACTGACGTGGAAGGTGCTGGTATTTTCTTTTTGAACAATGTTATTTTCTCCTCTGCCTGGCACCTCTTAAGTCCTACACCGTTTGGGATCGTGTTCCTGTCTATTATTGGTCCAATGAGGTCAGGTTTGAGTGATACACCTTTCACAAGCCCTCACAAGCCATTGGAGTATGGAGCATCCAGCTGACCAGAGTTTGTTATATGCAAGCAATTCAACAGTGAAACCGCACGAGTGGAAAATTTGCTAATCAAGGCATCCAGTGGACCCCACAGGCATGTGGACTAGGAAATGGCTCGCTTAGTAACCAGAGGATCGCTGTGTAGCAGTTCTATGGGTTGGTAAGCTGAGCCACATCAGTTTTCATTACACATGATGTCTGCAAGTGCCGGGTATTGGGAATTATTATTCATCATTTATTGATTGCCACTGTTTGCGGTCTACCGAATCTGGTGTGTTGTTTGCTGCAGCCATTATACTGTTCATTTTTGTAATGAGCTCTGATTGATCTCTATAAAGTTACGATGTTTTTTTTTTTTATAAGCACCCTTGAAGATTGCATATGTTTGGGCTGGAGCAGAGTTCATCAGTGTTTGTTCTTTTATCAGTATATATATATATATATATATATATATATATATATATATATATATATATATATATATATATATATATATATATATATATATATATATATATATATATATATAATCCTCCTTGTAGTAAATCCGACCTCCTGTGTCACCAGCCTGGGTGCTAGCATGGAACAAGTATATCACACTAGAAGAAAGCACTCTCAGGACTTCTCAATAGTGGGTTAACCAAAAAAAGCTAAAGGTTTATTTAAATTTCGGGGTTCACACAGACCCCTTCATCAGAATAAAAAATAGTGTCAAAACAATTCTATATATATTGTATCACACAGTTATGCAAATACTCACAACAAACACCTGTGTCCCATAGTCTAGTTCCCATGTATGTAGGTGGAACGCACGCCATGCGTGTCAACAAACCGGAAGTTAACTCACTTCCGGGTACATCGTATATACAAAGTGCACCAACATACAATAATTATTCAACTTTCGTGTAAAAGAATAAGTGCCTGTGTCCCAAACTTGTTATATATTAAGTCAATA